>NC_089317.1:11859744-11917244 GCF_036669915.1 Pocillopora verrucosa
TACATTTCTCAATTTTTACATCAGACACCTTCCTACATGCTCTACTCTCTCTCTTAATCTACTAAGAACTTACCATCAAAAAGGATAATTGCCTCTTTCTAAATTTGCGTTATAATACGATGACCGGGAAGAAGAAACATTGAAATTATCGCTGTGTGGCTCAACAAACACATGTCCAGCACACTGATTAGCTCTGCATAACAAAAATTACTATGCCTAATGAAAACATTATATAGTTTCTTACAATGCACATCAATGAACATCCTTGTTGATTCATTTCCGCAAGTGTTGCTTGCAGTGCATCTGTATTTTCCACTCTGATTTCTTCTGATATTAATGATAGTCAGTCGCTTTTCTGTAATGACTTGACCAGTTTTCACATTCTTCCAAAAGTAATTTAGCGGAGGAGTCCCTGCAGTCACACTGCACTCCTTTGTCACATTTCTACCTTCCTCCACTGTTACGTTCTGTATCTGTTCCACAGCAACTGGAACTGGAAGGAACGAACGGGAAAAAGGAGTTTTTCAGTAATGAGAAACAAATTCATGAGTAAAAGTACATCTTGGAAAACATAACTTGCATGAAAAACAATGGATAAACAACTTTGAAAAACCAGTGGACTGGATTTCCATGGGAGTTGAGATCTTTCAAATAAAACCTGCTTTAAATTCTCCACGAATTTATCTCCTAACAAGTCTCGGTTGTAAAAGTATGACCCCATCAAATTGGAAACACTTAAATCCCATCAAAGTTAAATTTGTCTTTTGTCAGTCTGCGCACATTTTAGGCAAACAACCTGTTTTATGTAGAACAATGATCTTCACTGTTCCTTTCACATATGGAGGTAATAAAAGGGTTCAGAATATTACACTAGCCTACGAGTATTAAATATCTAAGTTTTACCTCTCACAGATAGAGAAATTATGTTTATGCTTGCGACATTGTCAACTTGCTGATATGCCTGACATCTGTAAAAAAATGTTTCTCTATGTGATATTTTCTCTATCCATGTTCCTTTTTCAATTAAACCAACATATGTTTCATTCCTAAGGAGCACATAGTTATGGACTGGTGGATTGGCTTCAGATGATTTGCATGTGAAATTCACCCACATATCAGTGCAGCCATTGTTCTCTGTTGTGTTCCTCTCCAAAGTGACATTATCTGGCTTAACTGAAGAAACAAATTTGATAGATCATGTAAGCATTAATTTTGATTTTTCTGCTACTGATGTAATGTAAGTGGGTAAAACAAGTAAGTACATTAAATGCATATTTAATAATTATTAGCTTATTCTAGCTTGTTTGAGAATGAAAGTTGAAAACATTGATTATAATTTTGCTGAAAAAAAATGTTTAATAAGAAATCAGAAGTTATTGGTTAAATAAGAAAGGTCAGCAAATCCAACAAAGGTGCTACCGTAAGTTTGTTATCAACTATCAGCTCCTGCCAGTAAGTGACTATTAACCCTTTGACAGAAAAAACCACCCATGGTTAACTACAATGCATGTTATCCTGAGCGTTCTAGAAAAGCCCTCCCAAAGAACAACTTAGCTTTGATGGAGTAAACAACTGATTTTTATTTTTCACAATTTTCTTTAACAAGGAGCACCTAATTAATGTTAACAAGAATCATAGCGCTAATTTCCAATGAATTCCTTTCGATCACAACTAGTGCCAAGTGTTACAGCAAATCCATAGTTAAAATTAAAAGCGCCCCTGGAGATAACAATAGATAATTTTACTTAGTTTGGCTACCTACAGTGTGCTCTTAAATGTATTAAACGAGTCTTCAACCAGCAACGTTGAACAAACCTGCACGAAGAGTATGAAATGGCCATCTGTTCTGCTGAGTTCATAATAGACAAAGGCTGACATAAAAAGATTTTGCAGACATGAAAATTAAATGTGACTCATTCCGTTTCCCTTTTACACAATAACTTAGGTTTGTGGTAGTTGGAATAGAAATAGATGTCATAAGACGTTACCGTCAAAATCTGACGAACTGAACAGTAAAAGTATAGCTTTCCTCAGGTAGCAAAAGTAGATGACAATCCCTGATGTGAATAAAAGAGTCGCTATTCGAAACTTGCGCTGTTCAACTTATTGCTTTCTTCCCTTCACGGCAAATTCATGGTGTTATATGAGAGGTGCATGTAGTGGAAAGGATCGAAATCTGACAACTATACTTCTAAAACCATTTCTCTAACCCCGGAAAAATAGCATTGACGTTGCGCTAAGTTGTAACTCAGAAGGCTGATACTGCGACTAAAGCTGTATGAGAATCTTTCCTCGTGACCAGTTAGACAGCATCATTAGCATCAGTCACAATGGGTGTGTCAGGTCTCCTCACTTCCTTTTCAGCGAGCAGGAAGCTGCTTGTTCATTCTTCTCCAAAAAAGCCACAATTAATTCTCTAACCATTTCTTCAATTTCAGCGGGTGTTGTAAGAGCCATTCAGTCTCTCAGTTACAGTGTTAAACAAACCTCCATATTTTGCCTTCAGCTGTTCCCTGGAAACATTATTAACACTACCCTTTCAAATGCCTTGCAGTACAATACACTTTCATTGAAAAGATCATATAAATCCAAGCCCAACCAGGGTGCGACAAAAGTGCTGTTAGCTATCCTAGGGTTGGTGAAAGTCCCATCATGCAACCATGATTCCATAGCGATTTGCTCGACGAGCAAACAAACTTTGCTGTGGCAAGCATTAGTTGGAACTGTTTCTTGTAAGGCAACATTAGTTGTTAGGCAAGAACTGGGTAAAAATGATAATTTAATTTTTAATTCCTTTGGAACCAGACAAACTCTTTGTACATGTGTAGATGTATGGTGTTTCCAAGTGTTTTTATTTTAAACAGAAAAATAGAAGGAAAAAAGCTTTAAATTTGGTTAAATGGCTTTGAATTAATCGAAAATATAACGTGTATTTACAAATATACCGTTCACTGCAGAGGATACGGCTAATGACATTACTAAGTAACATATTATTGCTCTTACTTGATAAGACAGCATCTATGTACGCGTATATGAGCAAAAACCCTAACAATATTTTTTGATCTATTGAATATAAACATCTTCTAAGAACCGCAAATAGTGTTGTAATTTGTTTCATCACGGTGTTACACTTTACTGCCGTTGGGATATACATGTACTTCTACTCCACAAGCATCACTTGTTTTAGGAGATGTTACAACGATTGATCTTTGACTAGAATGAAAAGTCGCAAGATCAGCACAAGTGCATTTAAGTCTTGATTATGCACATAAATTCGGGCGGCTTGTGGTGCGGTGCGGTGCGGTGTTTCACAGCTTTTTGTTGTTTTTTTTGTTTGTTTCTGTTTTTTTGATATGCTTTGTCTTGTTGTTGTAGCTGTCATGCTACCTGTAAAGCTTTAGTGCTGCTATTAAGGCTGAGAGAATGTTTCTGTCCTCTGCTCCCGTTTAGTATTGAGAGAGATACAAACCCTTCTTATCGCAAAGATGTGAAAATTGATTACATCTTTTATAGAAATTGGCCCTCAGTTGGTTATGAAATTTGATCATCGGAGATGTCGTGAAGTCAAATTATGTAATATGCTTTTTTTCTTACAGAACACTGTTCGAAAAATAATAATGTACAGTAATGCGAGTCACTTAGAGGGTTGCTTTCATTGATTTAAAATGTGATCTAATACTTTGAAACATGAATCACAGCTAAGAGGGTATTTCCGCTGACTCACTGCTACAAGTTAGCTGTTAAGGGATGACACGATAGTAGTGTTAAATCGGTGCACTTGGTGTCTCTCAGAAAATGGTTCAAAATACAATTCTTTAACGTGGTAATATCTACAGGTGATTTTTCTTTCTTCATCTCCCTCTCCCTTTCTTCAAAGTCTCCACCACGTGCAAGAATATAATGACCGAGATATTCGAGAAATCCATTAGTTGACTGTTAAATTGAAAAAAGTTTTGTCATCTTAAGCATTATTTCTACTCTTGTATTGCATGAAGTTTTTGTCCTTTAATGGTCTCTAAATATTAACATGTACATGAGAAATAAGATAATCATTATTTGGGAAAAACTTCCCCTTTGCTGCATGCTTGGTGATTACAGCTCTCTCCGCTTATTACATTTTGCTTCAATGCTGTTTTTTTTTTCAATTGTTCATATGACTTTTTCAAGTTACTATCCATCATTTTTTTTTAATCTGATCATTCCAGACAATAAGTTAAATAGCAGTGCCACTCTGAGTTGAGGAACGTTTGATTTCTTAGGATGGTAACATTTAATTGAAATGTTAAGGCATTTTACTTGATGTTTCTAATATTGATACAGTGTCCGTGCTTCAAAACTGAAATCTCATATTTCTATTAAGGGTTTTATACTTCTGTACACTGATACAGCATCCATACCAACTTTAAAATAAGAGCAAGCTCTACACACTAGTCTAACCTTAATTTATAGAATCTTAACTTAAACACTGAAAAAAAATTATCAGTATATAACATCAAAACTTCACTGCAAATACAGCTAGGTCACATAACTTACGCAAAGTAAATAAGAATTAAAGATACATGTAGTTGGTAGTAAAAGGTGTACTCACAAAGTACATTGACGGAGATTGTACTGTTAACTGGACTTGGAACCCCATTGTTTGCAAGACAGCGGTATGTCCCTCTATAAGTCCTGTTGATATTTACAATATTCCAGGGATTTCCAACAAACAGCACTTCATCCTCTGACACTCTGGTCCAGGTGATATTTGGGTCTGGTTTACCGGTTGCATTGCAAAACAAAGACAGATTAGAATCTTCATTCACAGTCTGGTTATCACTATAAGACGTCATCCCTAGTGGAACTGAAAGGAAAGAATATGACAATGTATGGCTTTGGTACAGACTCATTATTGCAATGAAAAAATTATTCATAGTGACTTTAATCTTAAAACATAGTGGTAAGCAACTACAGTATATATATTTTGTACTGTGCAACATCAGTTGTATTCAATACAGTTACTATGTCTACCTCTACCTGTCAATAACAAGCCAAACGGCTTCATTTCACTATTGCTGGAAAAGAGTTAGGGCCAGCTCTGTTGAAAGTGAAATTTTTAATTTTTAACCTGTGTGCAACTGCCCCCTGCATATAAAAATGCTGTTTTTTTTTCTTTTAGGGGAAGGGGGCAGGGGACACCTGAACAAAGGCTACAGGCAGTTCGTAAGTTTTCATCTGAACATGCTGTGTCTCACGCATTACAAGCAGAGCACAATGACAAAATTCCCAGACTTGTATCCCTATAACATCTCAGGCCAGTGTTATTAAATGCGAAAAGGTCAATATTTCAGGTGGTTGTTTTCATCAAACAAATTTTGACATGTCCCCCTTCGAGTGCAGTTATTGCTGTTTGTCCACTGTAACTGTTGTTTGGGATCAAATGGAAGAAACATCGGCGAGGGGATTAACAGCACCTACACTCACTTTGAAGATAGAGAAAGAGGCATATGTCAACAGAGGAGCTTCATTGCTATATTGAAGCAATTTGTTTCCTCACTGAAAGAAGCTACATCATGGTTTCACTCACTGGCTCTGCGTGAGTCACTGGCTCTACGTGTTGTTTTTGAGTGTTAAAGGTAAAAGGAGAAAAGTTATTAATCTTTGATGAATTAGCTATATTTGGGACCAGTTCCTAAATCAGCTTTGGGTAAGAAATAAAGTCTAGGTACTTATTTTGTCCAGAATAAATTAAAGAAAATTCCAGACGTTTTCTTAATATTATGGAAGTATCATTCTGGGAAAAAGCAAATATCTCTGAGCAACATTGCTGCAATAGGATAAATATTTTGGTTTCCCAATGAATGTAAACAATTGGTTAGGGTTAGGGTTAGGGTTAGGGTGGATTGTTCTTTGGTGGTGATTGGTGACTTTCTGGGTACTTAAATCTGATACCTGTAAGCTACATTTGCAGTTGATCCTACTCGTCATGCTAATGGTTTAGATGGTACGTACGTAGTACATCGTGTTTGGAATGGATCCTAACTTTGTTTTTCATATCTTTCAATATTCATATCAGTATAAAGTTAGTGCTTTGGGTTTTTCTGTTTTTAAATACCGCATTTACTCGTGTATAAGTCTATTTTTTATGACTAAAAAATCAGCCCAAAAAAGCACCCTTGACTTATACACAAGTCATACACAAAGACCTGACCCAAGCAATCCAAGAAATTACCATAACAATTGCGTGAAGTCCATTTAGAAAACCGAGTTTATAAAACTAGCTCGAATTTTGTTCGAGTTTCGTCACTTTTCAGCGCATTCTTCTTCCACAAAAAAGTTTGAAAAATTTTGAGTGGCTAAACACAAAGCTACTGAAGCTGATTTCTATTGTGTCTTCGGACTGTAAAGCAGAAATTTTTTCTTACAGCCTCGCTGCTGTTTACAGTGCTGAACTTTCGATTTTATTGAACGATAACAGTAGCTTAGTAACCTGACAAATTGTCTTGTGTGGTCTTGCTAGTTACACGTGATCCTTTGAAGTTATTTGGTGTTACTTCGGTTTACTTCTTACTACTTTCGAACTCAACATTAAGATAAAGTTAGTTGAATGCAAGAAGATTTCATTTTCAATGCGATTTACAAAATATGGTAAAATACTTCTCCAATAAATCAAAGTGCTCGTGTGTGCTTAAATCATGGTGATATAAACAAGTGCTGCTAAACTTCAAACATGATTACATTTTGCTCTGCAGTTTTTCAATTCTCCATGTTTTCAATACGTTCCCAGAAATAAGAGATTAACTTTTGCGAAATTTCTATCTGTCTGAATTTTACGTCTTTGACTAAAAATGATGAAAAATCCGATTTTTCAACTAAAAATGGGGGCTCGACTTATACACGAGTTCGACTTATACATGAGTAAATACGGTACATGTAAAATCATTTTGATTGGTTATCTGCTCATTTCAGTAAAAGAAAAGACACACAACAAATACGTGTGTGTTTCACTTTTTAACAGCCTTCTCGGGCAGGCATCTTATCCCCTTTCACAACTCAGTCCCCCACCATCTACTCTAACTCTAGATAAAACACGGCAAGTCGAATAAATGGTTGCAAATTTGTAAGTTAACTCGCCCTACCTTTGCGAAATGGCTTTTGGAATTCCTAGGAATTCCTAGGTATAAAGGTGTGAATTTTCACGGTAAATTCGGACTGGGAATTCCTAGGAATTCCTAGGAATTCCCAACCATAACAACTCTGGTTCTAAAAACCTAGAAATTCCTAGAAATTCCCAGAAATTCCCAGAAATTCCCAGAAATTCCAAGTTTATAGCCAACAGGACTTGGAATTCCTAGGAATTCCTAGGAATTCCAACTCAGAGAACCAATGACTTTCCCTGAAAAGCTGTAAACCTAAAAAATTCCTAGGAATTTCTGGGAATTTCTGGGAATTTTTGGGAATTTTTAGGAATGTTTAAGAATTACTGGGAATTTTAAGCAAAAATTTGAGGCTAATGATATAAAATAAATACTTTAAATTAAAAAAACCCAGCTAAAATTCAAGTATTCAATGAAATTTATTTAGAAGCTTAATTAAGGCTTACATGTAAAATATTTTTGATTAATTACTAACATCAATGTGTGGTAATATTAGGATGGAATTTGATTTATTTTTCTCTTCTTGAAAACTTCATATGGATTAATCCTCAATTACAGCTATTCAAATAAAATAGTTCTAATCAATCATTAAATTTGGTTTGACACAAATTGTGAATAAAATCTGTTGATTCTCTTCCATAAAATACAATATCTTAAGTTATATTTATATAGTTATATTCTTGGGAGTGAAGGGGCTAATTACAGACAAATAAAATTTATTTTTTGATTAAAATCTTGTTGTAACTGTAACAATAAATTAGAATGAAGTTATCCTAAACTGCAAACTTAGCTGCTGTTTGTACTGTTTGTATTTTTTTTCCTGGGCTCACAATGAGTTGGCCTTGAATGAGGTTGTCAACAAGAACCTTGACCATTTTGTATCTGGATTCCTTGACATCTGAATTTGAAAAAAAATAATATATTAAAATATGTATGTTTAAAGCTCAGACCAGGCTTTTAAGATGGCTATGAGGAAAAGGGCATTCATTGGATTCTCAAATTGAGAAATCTCTGTTATATTGAGTGACTTTTATATTGGAGTTAGTACATCTCTCTCATGGATTTTACTAAAAAAGGGCTGAATACATTATTTTGTTTTTACCAAGGAGGGCTTCTTTATGTACTAAGGTTTGTTATGAATCTTGAATGTTCCCAAACGTGACTAGAGGAATCTTGAAACCTTACTGATAGGTTTATTTCATTGTAAAGCATAAGCTTAAGAAACTGCGGCATGCAAGTGACCGATTCGATTCTCAGAATTATTCTAGTTTCAGTTGCGCCGAGCGTTATGTTAGCTTAATTAAACCCGCTACATCTATTCTTTTATAAGATTTTGATCACGTAACGAATATCGCAATTTTTACTCACCACAAACTTTCAAAATCGTAGCTTTACAGATGGCCACTCGACCCTTATTTGTACCAGTCCATATGTCAACTGTTGTCCCTTCTTTTAACTCCACGGCGCCAACAACTTTCTTCTCTTTTACAACACTCACGCTATTCTCGTTTTCCCATTGAACCACAATAATAGCTATCTTTAGAAATGTTATATTAAGCAAAACAGTTGAGAAAAGCGATCAACCGATGAAAAGTACATTCAAAGATGAGCGTCAAATGGAGTCTTCTTTGTTTCCGATCACGGGCATGATCACGTGGATCTTTTAGGACTTGTCATTGGCTAGCAAAGTGAATCCGCTGGCTTGCCGATTGCAGTGTTAAGAGAAGCGCCCAACTTTATTCTGACTTCTCCGACCGGTTCTCTGCCTCGATTCCTCAGTCAGTCGTTTCCACTGAACTTAAAGCAGTATTGAGAACAGAGTAGAGTGCGTCTTACAAAGGAGAAACATTTGTAAAAGAGACAGGAGTAGCTATATGCGATTACAGAGGTGCGTTGGAACTCTGGTCCACAAATAGTTATGCACTGCTCGAAGTAGATAAGTCGGTAACTAATTATAACTAATTATTTCTTAGAAAAGCCCCTGAAAGACGTGACTAATTTTAAAGATCTCGGTGTCACACTAACTAGAGATCTTTCATGGGGCCATCACATAAGTATCACTGTCAATAAAGCGAACAAAGTTTTAGGTTCCATTAAACGCTCAGTAGGCACCGCTAACACAAATGTTTTTTCTATGCTGTACATGTCTCTGGTACGGCCAATCTTGGAATATGCGGTACCTGTTTGGTGTCCTTACCTTGTTAAGGACATCCATGCCCTTGAAAATGTACAGCGAAGAGCCTCAAGACTCGCTTTAAATCAACGCAAAGGAGAAATGTCCTATGAAGACCGATGCAAACTGTTAAAATGGCCCACTCTCTCTGACCGTAGAACTTACTTATCTTTAGTCGAATGTTATAAGATAGTTTTTGGTTTTTATCATTTAAATTTTGAAGACTTCTTTGATATTGCCACGATTCGGTCTACGAGAGCAAATCATCAATACAAACTCTATATTAAACCAGCTAGACTTAATTGTTACAAAAATTCTTTTTTTATTAGGATTGTCAAATTATGGAACGAGTTACCGGGTGATATAGTGGAAGCTGACAGCTTTCAGCATTTTAAATCTAAACTTAAATCGTACTTAAATATTTGATTGTAATGATTTTGATTTATATTTTGTCTTTTCTTTTAAGGGAGTTTTTACACAGGGATAACCTCTTAACTTCCTTTTCTAGAAGTATTTTCTTTTTAGTTTTATTTGTATATAATAGTTATCATCTGCTTCTGGAATAAATAAAGTATGTATGTATGTATGTATGTAAGTATAAAACAATTTTGTTGATAGCTGACAGACAGAGAAGAACAACAAGTAAACTTAAGAGCTGTTAATATTGAAGTGTGACTAGCACTTTTCATTTTTATATAAAGAAGGACTTGTAATTTGCACCAAAAATAAAAAGATGTAATATTTTTTTGGGAGATCCAGTGATTGGGACATTTAAGAAATTAAGTTATGAAAGGAAACTTGGTTGGTACTTCTCACTACTAACAAGTCTTGTTGACAAATATTTTCAGATCAGAGTTTCAAATAAAGTAAATTGAAGACGTCATATAAAAGGTGTTTTTCCTCAAAGGGAACATTGACTACCTCTGTCTTGTCTGCATGCCAAATGTTTACAAAGTGTGTGGATGATCCACAAGTATTGGAACTCTTACAAAAATGTTTTGTAAGAATAAAAACAGCAAAACAAATTACAGCAATTAGTCATGAAAATAGAGCAAAAAACTGAAAAAAAAATGCAGCAACAACAATCATGAAAAAAGAAAGATTAATTAGGTGCTGAATTTGTTTGTCTAAGGCATGAAATTTCTACTTAAAGTATTGTCAACAAAAAGTCTCTGACAGCGTTTGAGGCAACTGAGCTGGACCGTTCCAAGGTTTTCTAACAAAGGCAACCAGTAATGTAGGTTAGGGAAGTAAGATAACAATGTAATTATTGTTAATTATTGTGGAAGTTGGCAATTTCCATTTAACATAACTGACAGCTGGTTCATGAGAAAATCCATATTAATGTAAAGATTTACTAAAACTTAGTTTAAGTAATAAATTTCATGATCTTTAAGTTATAAACATGTACATGTATGTATATCTCTTGGTAAGTTTTGTAAAGCATACCTTTTATTGAGCCAAAGTTTTAAGCCTCTGAAATTACTCTTTTTCTTAAAACCTTCACATTCAAGGTATTGAGAATTTCTTAGAATTTATGTGGACCTCAGGGTATTAAAATTGCCTCAAATTCAATTCCCAGAAATTCCCAAGAGTTCCACACTTCTTAAATTATAGGTAGTTTGTAAAGCTGAGAATTCCTAGGAATTCCTAGGGATTCCAAGTCCTCACAAAACTGGAGTCTTCCTTTCCCAGAAATTCCCAGTAATTCCATGCTTTTTAAATCAGAGTTAATTTGCATAGTTGGGAATTTTTGAGAATTCCTAGGAATTCCTAGGAATTCCGAGAAATTCCCAGAAAACTGGGAATTCAGTTTGCAAGGGTCATTTGCATAATTGGGAATTTTTGAGAATTCCTAGGAATTCCTAGGAATTCCCAGAAAACTGGGAATTCAGTTCGCAAGGGTAATAAGATGCCTGCACTACAGGAAACGTGAAGAATGGTCCACAATTGTCAACTTAAAAACTGCTACAATAACTCCACAAATTTCAGAATTGCTTCTTCATTCATTCCCTAAGGATCCTTATTAAAGCTTCAGAAGTTAAGTATCCATGCTATATAAGATTCTTCAACACTGACAGCACAAATTTTTGTTTCAAATCAGCAGAAGTAGTAGATGTTCAGTTTTTGAACACAATGTTTGTTTTTTGATATATTTTAAAACAGATATGGACTTTCAGATTCAAAAGAGATCCAAATAAAGACCTAAGAATAACGTGGTAACAAGCTGTGCTCTGAACATTTAGAACAAGACAATAATGTTAAGTATGTAGACAGCAAAATTAGGAATTTGAAAGATGATGCCTGTCAATCATTGCTTTTATGGTTAATAAGAAGTAAGTTAGAGAGAAACACTACTTCATTGCCAGAATGATAATTATGGGGATGTTTTGGCATCAACCTTTCACTGCTCTGTTTCTTTCCATGAATCTCTGTTAACATGGAACTGGTTAAAACTCTTGTCAGGAATGTGCTCACTTCAACAATTTCCTAGTGCTAGAATGATTGCTCTCTACTTCTAGTTTCATATGACACAATGACCATATTTGGTTACGACCCACTAAACTTGGAGAAAATATTTAAATTAATTACCAATTAAGAAAAACATAAAACTTTTTTATTTTTCAACAAAATACAGCTGTAATCCAACCAAAAATAACCACATTGCCAGAACTTTCTATTTGTGATAAATTTACTTCCCTTTTGTGTTGGTATCATCTATTTTTGGCATTCTTTTAAGAATGTGTGTTGAATATATAAGTTTGTTTTTCCAGCTGTAGGTTGTCAAAGTGATTCAAAATTGAAAACTTTTTTAAAAATTGGGCACTGTACCTCACTTTGTTGCCAATTTCTTTTTCACTTCAGTCTTATGAGTGCTTCTTTATCTGTGAATTAGAAAATTTTGGCAAGAGAAGATGAGAATTCATCAGTTAGATTTCTGTAATGCATGCCACAGCATCCCTTTTGAATCATTGTTTACCCATTTAAAACTAAGTGAGGACATAGTTAAAAAAGTCTCTTGCCACATTTATGTATGTTTATGATAGTACACCAAGAGACCCAAAATTTAATCGACCTACCTACTGAATACTAAGATCTTTAAGTTACATTAAACTGTTCAACCCAATGGCCATGCTAGAGGTCTGGTAAATATGAACAGTGAAATATTAAGTGAACTTTATTGATAGTGGAAATGAAAGATCTGAGATTAAAAGGACATGCTTGCATGATAACAATGTAACATATGATGAACAGTCCAAAGTAGCTACCAAAAGTGTAAAGGTAAGTTTGATTGGGTCACATTCTAGCAACATAAAAAATAAGAATAGTTACAAGTTGATTTTCAATTAGTTCTTCCAGTAATACATGTACAAAACTGTAAAAAATATTCTTTGAATTCACTAATAGTTAACAGTTGGACTTTCTTCGCTGTATTTAAAACAGTTTGGCACAAAGTTTGGTGCACTTTTAACAATTTCATCCAATTAATAAAACCATCATTCATAAATTTGTAAATGGTTTTCAGTATTTTTTAACTATTGTCTTGGAATTTGAGGAGTTTTAACTCAAATGAAAGTGACCAAGCTTGGCATCTCAATAAACACTGGCATGCTATGCATCCAAGAGTGGTTATTTTTTTGGATGAATGGGTTGAAATGGGGCACTAAGTAACTGATGTTTGAATTTTTGTAAGAGAAAAAGAGCATTTACTTTCAAAAGATTTCCATGAAAACATCATGGAGCGAAAAGAAACCTTCTAATTTATCTAAAGTAAACTCAGACAAAAATATTTTATGTTCTGTTGCCACTGGTGTCTGAATAACTGTTAGTGCAAATAAACAGGTTAAGATAATGCTTACTGCCCTTCCTTCACCAGAGACAAAATCTAAATTATTCAGTTATGACTAGTTGCCTCAAAAAAAATCTTTCACATAATCTTGCCGTTGAAAGTAAACCAAACCTATGTTAACTCCAATAGTTTCTAACCAAAGTTATTTTGCTGTCTCTGTTCCTCAAATAAGTAAAAATAGATTAAACAAAGAGAAAAGTATCATATTTCAAAGCCTACAATGTGGGCTCCTTATTTAATTTGGTTGTTGCCTTAATCTGGACTTTGCCCTGTGCATGCAGAATATGTGATAAAATGCAATTTGTTTACAAATAATTGACACCCAATGGGGTGAAGTCCAAGGTAGATAAAAGCAAATTTGATTGGTACAAAATTTCTAAGACTTTTAGTGTAGAAAATTGACTTATTATAAGTAGCATTTAGTTCCATGTGTAATTTTTTTCAGTGGGAAAGGATTATGCCATAAAATTTAGGCTGTTCACTGGAAAATGGCATTTCATCGGAGAAAGTCTAGTTCATAATGGCAAGTAAACATGTAACTGTATCAGGAACATACTGTGTAGACACAAAATATAATTCATGGAGAACTATCAAAAGCAAAGAAATGGATATTTCACTTTGCAGTAGATGAGGAAATTAACTATAACTAGGTGATCTTATAACCTTTGCCAAAAGGGCATTCAAAATGTAAGACAATATTATTGATCAAATTAGTTTGCGCAATTTTCCTCTGAGTCAGCAAAACTAGCCCTTCCAAGACAATCACTCAGGTGATAAATTTGTGTTGAGCATTTAGCTAATGGCATGTTCCTTGCATGTGAAGGATTGGCACACAAAACATGTTTTCTACATGGTAGAAAAATTCCCGTACAACCTTTCTGACTGTGACAGATCATAGCAGCAAAGTCCTCACAAAGGAAATGAACCATTACATTGGGTAGATATAAGCTCAAAATTCTTTGCTATGTCATTGTTTGATGAGCGTCAATGTTTTGTTCATTCCATCCTAACATAAATTGCATGAGGGACAATACTCTGATGCTCTTATTGGTCCAAGCATACCTTAATGCTGTGATGAGATTGGTGCAAGATACTTGCCCAAATGCTGCAATCTGATTCATGCAAGCAACATAACTTTCAATACACTAAAAAAGTTATTATTTTTATTTTTATAAAAAAATCCTTCAGCTGAATGCATACTACAGCCTTGTTTTTTTTCCATTCACCTAAAGAACTACAGTGAATCACATTTTATCTGAAAGCTTGCTTGCTTGTTATCTGTTAATTGCATCATTGTTTTCTCTCAACAAAGAACTATGTGTATAGTGAATATTAGTTATCTGGCTAGCTTGCTAGGTTACTCCCTAACTGTTGGCTTGTCAAAACATAACGGCTTTCCTCAGGTGGCGCATTGGTGTCCGGGGTAATAACATCAACACAGCACCAACAATAACATCAGCCGAGAGGAGTCTGGAATCTGTTGGCGATATGCAACATGATTAAGATCAAAGTAATGATCATCGCACTATCGATTCTTCTTACTTGGCTCCAGAATAATGCTTAGCATTAATTCATGGCTTGTGTGAGACCCTCGGGACTCGAAGCTTGAGAACAAGTATACAGGAAAGATAAAATGGCGGCTTACGGCGGCGAAGGAAATCTCAGTTAAGTTTAGTAGTGAAAAGGCTTGGGTGCTGTGATCTAGTTCTCATGGTTTTGAATAACAAGAAAAGCATTAAACGGTGGTGAGAAAGCAGCAAGTTTTGAAGTCTAAATGAAAGACGGGTAAGCTGAGTTTCAGTCAAATATTATGACGTTTGGATGTAATTTTGACACCAAAAAATAGTTTTACATGGCTATATACACGCAGAGGATTCTGTTGTGATCACGTGAAGGCCATTTTAGCTACTTCTACCACTTAGGTTGTGGAAATAAAAATATGCATACTTGTGTCATATTGAAGCCCTGTGAGATCACAAATATTTTCGGAAGTCGATACTCAGATGAGAAAGAAAAAGTGTTAACGATTATTTCTTCTTTGGAACATTTTACTATTTAGGCACCAAATGATCTTGAGACTGACGATCATTGCATCCGTCATGAAAAATTTGCCCCTGATTACTTTGAAAACTTGAATGTATGATGTAATATAGCTTGTAATTTGTGGGATTTTCAGAAGTAAAGTAGAAATACCTGGAGAGGGTAATGATGTACTTAATGCAGAGCATTTTGGTACAAAGTCTGCTTTCCTGTTATCTACCTGAAGATGCTTTTAATATGCTAAAAAGACTTGCATAGCCCAGTCGAAATGTTTTTGAGTAGTAGACAAGCTGGCTGTGGTAATTGTAGGCAGTAGATGCCAAACCTCTTCTTGAAAAGCAGTCTGAAAAGTGTGAAGTCAGTGGAAGGTACTTCATTGTAGGTGGCCAAATCGCCAGCTGCCAGCCCATTTTGAGTGAGCAGTAAAACTCCAGATTAGCTATTTTAACTAATTTTATTGAGAGCCAAATCCTGCAAGGTTTATATTCAGTGTTAATTAAGTTTTTCTTTTATAGATAGAAATAGGAGAGATGGTAAGTTTTGAGCTCTGTAAAGAAATGTTTTTTTGTCTTGTCACAAACGTGAGACAAAGAAAAACAAAGTTAGAGCATCAAAGCATGGAATCCAAAGCTCTGAGGTTCGATTCTTCGTGGGGACTCAGAATTTTTTCTTTGTCTCATACTTGTGACATGAAAAAACATCTTTCTCTGTTTCTTTTATGTTTCTTATTTTGCAGTAAGTTGGCTTGTTATGGCCGTATTTCTCTCAAATATTTTTTCAGCCCAGTCAAAATGTTTTTGAGAAGTAGGCAAGCTGGCTATAGTAATAGGAAGTAGAGGCCAAACCTCATCTAGACTAGAAGTCTGACAAGTGTGAAGTAAGCGGCAGATATTTTGTTGTAGACGGCCATATCCGTGGCTGACAGCACATTTTGACTGGGCTATTTGTTACTTAGCTACTAGGTAATCTTATAATTAAAGATTACTGCATTCCTTTCTACTAGTTTGCTGCTGGCTGTATGCTGTATATAGCTTGTGATTTGTATGATTTCCACAAGTAAATTGGAAATACCCAAAGATGGTAATGATGTTCTAGGTGATGCACTTGATGCAAAGCAATTTTGGTACAAAGGGTATGCCTTGTTTGTAGGTGATTTTAACATGCTAATAAGACTTGGTATTCAAATAATATACATCAGCTGGAATAGGAATATTAAAAGAAAAATGTTAATATTTAACCATACCAAGCTTTGGTTTTATGTCCAAATTAAGCAGTTTATGGAAGATCACTGCACTGATAAGACCCAAAAGGCTGAGACAGTACTGTCTGCTGTTAGTTTCATATTTGTCATTTCTATTTATCTATTTTATTTATTAATGTTTCTTTGAGTTATAATTCATTGATCTCTTTCAATAGTGCAGGTCTGCACATGTAACCTAATCCCACATGTATGTATGTATAAGCCCAGTCAAAATGTTTTTGAGTGGAATGAAAGCTGGCGATAGTAATAAGCAGCAGAGGCCGAACCTTGTCCTGAATAGAAGTCTGACAAGTGTGAAGTTAGCGGCAGATATTTCATTGTTAGTGGCCAAATTGTCGGCTGCAGCACATTTTGACTGGGCTGATTGTGTGTAGTATGTATGTGCACTTCTTTTTGAGTGTTAAACAGGTCAAAGTACAAAAGAAAAGCCTCTGATAACTTGGTAATCCAAGATGTAAAATTCTTAATAACAAGGTAAAGCTTGATCATTCTTAAGAATTTGAAACTGTTCTGAAAATTTGGGGGAGAGTCAGGGGAGCATTATTTATACATATGTAGCTCTTAGCTTGTGTGCTGGGCCATCATATAAGCAGTGGTAGGTACACAACCGAGGAACAAGAAGATATTTACAAAAAAGAAAATTCAGCTTTATCGGAGCACACATGCCTAACTAAACATGTAATTGGGTGGGATAATTCTAAAATTATCACCCCTTATCGGCGTTACCACCGTACCAGCGCCTTTGTTTGGAAGCCTTGCATATTAATTCCACCCACGTTCCTTTAAATCATGATCATGGCAGCTTACTTTCTGACGCTTATTTACACCTCATCAGATAAAAGGCAGCTGATCAGTGATCTTATAAAAGGACCTCTTGCTGCAGCGTTTAGATCACCCCTGAGGAAGGCACTAGACAGGAGTGTTGAAACATTGGGTCTATGAATTGTAACTTCTTCCATTACATTCATTAAATCTTTAAACCAAAGTAGCATCAAACCATGTCTGATCTCCCTGTTTCTTGGTCGTGTACCTCTAGCCGGTAGGATCTTTGGTGGCTCAGAAGACACCAGGAGACTAGGCTAGGAGAGTTGATCTCATTTCATTTACTTCTTTAGTTATGGAAAAACCTATCTACATTCCATGTTAGTCTTACGCTGTTGTGGGGTCACTCCTTAAAGGTATATTTTCATGCTTTGCAGTCTTGTTCATCTGTTCATCTGGTCAGTAGGAGCTTGTATTGTTCAAAATACACTACCAGCCAGAGGGGCAGCTTATGTATGTGAAGTAAGCTTGAAATCATTAGCACTGTTATCCTTAAAGGTATATTTTCATGCTTTGCAGTCTTGTTCATCTGTTCATCTGGTCAGTAGGAGCTTGTATTGTTCAGAATACACTACCAGCCAGAGGGGCAGCTTATGTATGTGAAGTAAGCTTGAAATCATTAGCACTGTTATTTTTAAAATGAATTTCAAGTTAATAAGCCTGATTCTTATTTTCAGTTGTGGATTCATTTCAATACAAATAAAACCAGTTTTATGAATTTGACATGAAATTTATTTTAGACTTGAACATGTCAACTAGATTTGCTGAAGTCTGTTATGTAATACTTTGCCTAGGTATGGGTGGAAAGGAAGTCTCTATTTTCATGATAGTTGTGATTAGAAGTATTGTCGCCTGCGCATTACCTTCTTCCCTGCCCTTCCATTTCATAATGGCTGAGATAGTGCCCGCAGTGCAGTAGGCCGCGCATGCTAAACGTAACACCCTGTACAACCGGAGAGAATGCACTCGTTTTCAGCCAATCAGAAGCGCATAACCTTTTTCATGTACATTATTAAACACTTAAAACAGAGACAATTAAATAAAGTTAAAATCACGAAAGGCCGCACATCTGCACCTTGTCCTCCAGCTCACAATTATCTCCGATAAAATGAAAGCGTGGTCAGCTTTAGCGCGACTGGGACATGGGTAGAGAAGATATCGCGAGGTAGTCTACAGTTGCGTGGCTTATCAGCAGGTTGGCAATGTCACAAGTACAAATAATGTTACTGTGACGAGAGATGGTAAGATTGGAAATTCTTTTAGAATTAACGTTACTATTGTAATGGGTAAATAGCTATTGGTGCAAATCATTCGGTTTCGGTTGTTCTCCACGTAGTAAAAGAAAAAAAAATAGATGGTGTTTTTTCTTTTTATAGTCATAGTGTTAGTGGTACTAAAAATAAAAATAATGATGGTCATGATAAAAAAAAAAACAGTAAATTGTTACTAGCCTTTTAATTTTCTTGGCTGAGTGTTGTGTTTACAATGTTTTTGGCTATATTGTTATTATTATTATTGCGTAACGTATGGCCTTGTGTTTTAAATTAAAGAAAACGAAGTTTCAGTCGGAACCATGTGATATCAGCATTTCGCTTTTAAATTGAATGTCGTAAATAAGAGGAATTACAACAGCAAATCACAACAAAAGGAATTTGAGGGGTAACGCTAGTTTACATAAATAAACACTGAGCACAGCGAAGGAAAGTAGTGCAATACCGAAACATTTCCTATAACTTATTTGAAAGGAGCACCGCTAACAGTCTGCATTGAAGTCGAGGCATTGATCTGCTTGAAGCATTCACGAGAAGTCTCCTTGGTTTTCCTTCCTCAGTAGCGCATTTAAATAGGGTTTAAAACGTGAATCGAGAAAAGTTACATTCAGGTGAGTTATTTTGTAATCTTTTTTATTGAGGAAAGAATGCTTATCACGCCTTTAGCTTCTTTTGTACCAGTCTTACCCAGTCCGGGTCATAACCATTTCTGGATACTTGATGACGTCACCAACATGGATGTCGTAGTGGGACCTCGAGGAAAATCATTCATTACTTTATTCGAGCACTAGCGACTTTGTTCCCGCCCATATCCCATGAAACCTTGCAAAATTGCAGAAGACAAGCAATTACACACAACAAGCAAAGAACTGACGGTGGACGCGATGACGAGAAGGAAAAATTCAGATGAAAAGTCGGGTGGAGGTTCATGTTGCGAAGGGCTCGATCGAGGAATAACCTCTCTTTAGTTGAGGTTTTCAGGTATGCAAAATTTTTTTTTTATTCCTAAAAAAAATATTTTAAAAAACTAGAATAAATTTGCTTCCAATTCGTTAACATTCCAATCGAGTGCACGAGGTTTTTGCTCAAGTGTACGAATGTTGAAAGTCTGTTAGTGTGCAAACTACTAGACGGATTCCTTTGTTCAGATCCATCGGAGTGTCGTGTAAACCATAAATTTTAACCATACGTTGTGACCGGGCAATTTAAAGTAAAAGGACAATTATATATCGGACCTTTATAAGCCTACATTGTGAATTTCAGATCAAGTCAACAACGTGGATGAGCACATTCAATATCTCGAGACACCTTGTCGTCTTTGTGGCACGAATCTGCCACGGACCAGGGTCGAATCAATATCGATCTTGACATCAGAGAGATTCATTCAGCCAAGGCAAATACACACTAAAAAATAATTTCAGGAAATCACAGATCTTATACATAAACGTGATTATCCAGCAAGTAAGTTCTCCTTCAGGCAAACATAAAACAAAGAGGTATTCATTCACTGGGCTCTCACATCTTCAGGTATCGTATCCGGGAAATGTGCGATAAGAGCAGCATGAAGATGAAAATAGAGAAATCATGTTGGTGGAAAGCCTTGCCGAAGTGTCCCTATTGACAGCATTCCGGAAACAAAGGTTGGAGTTTAACTACACGAACTGATGAGAGTGAAATTTTCGTCTGCAACCACGACGGACTTGTCTGTAATTGTAAAACTCGTTTAGAAACACCGCTCGTGCTTTAACATTTTGCAGTAATTACCTGGACAAAATTTCTCTTCAGGGTGTTCAAATCAAAGGGTAATTGTAAAGGATATATTATTGCTGACTAAAAGCCGTAGGACCGAATTTGTAGTGTTCTGAGACCTAGATTCTCCCGCGAATCGATCAATAGCGCGCAAAATACCTTGTATGATTCTCTTGCATTGAATTCGATCATGTGTATTCATCTTAATATAGATTGTGACTACTTGCTTTTATTTTATACCACTCATGTGTTTTTTGGCGTTTATTTTCCAGGTATCATTATTTCAAGATCAAAGCTCCACGTGGAACACCGCTTGTTATTCAAAGTGAAGACGACAACACGTATGATTCGCATGCGCTGGCTTGTCATCTTCCACGAGAAATGGAACGCATTCCAGAGGCTCTACGAGAAGTCCAGATTTTCAGCAAATCGCAGAGGAAGATATACACTTTAGAAGATGTCAAAGGGCAGCAGATTGGCGGGGTTCAGCACTTTCTAAACATACAGCTGCATGGTTTGCTCCGATGTGGCAAAATAACCAGGAATTGAAGGGTAAGTTACTGTTTTCTTGCTCTACTGTTACTTTTTGTAAAGGCTTGATGGACTGAAATTGATACATGTCGATTTAAAAATCGGAGAGAAGCAAGATATTGTCTTTCCTCGACCTAAACTGGAGAGAAATGAAATCGTCCCGATTCCGCGATCTCATACCTCTCTCGTCCCAATTGTTACCAGTGCCCGTTATTTGGTTCAACCTTATTTAATTGATTTTCTTGTAACCCAAAATAGGGAAATCAACGGAGAACGGACAGTAACATCGAGGCCAAGCTCTACCCAGAAGTTCTCCAGATACAAACAGGCTGGCGGAGGAGCTTTTATTGCTGTGACGCTCTTGGTGGAAGGATCACAGCGTTACGAAGAATTTGTGCTGGAAAGAATCCGCTGTACACTTCCAGAATGCGAGAATATCGAGGACATGCATGTTGAATGTTTGAAATAAACGAATATTTTAAATGGTATCTTACGTCCACTCCTTATTAGCAAATTTTGTTTCGGCTTACTACCGCATTACAACATGGCCGCCACAAAAAAAAAAAAATCAGCTTCTTCTTGTTTCCAGCACCTCTCGGCCAAATTTGCTTTGTTTTGGTTTTGATCTCACCCAATCACAAAGCTCGAAACCGATATCCAGAAATGGTTATGGCCCGAACTGTCACCAGCAGTGGAACAGGTACAAAATGCAACAGTCATGGATGGTACAGATTTGACAAAGGAGTGTAAGGTGACCACAGGGACCCCTCCCTTAACTGTTTTTTGGGAGAATGCTAAAAGTGGTCAGATCATTGATGGAAAGCTGTTGATCATCACTAAGTGTTTGGAAAACGATGTTCATTGATGCGCAGTGTAAGAATTTACTCAATGTGTCTTTTTAAAATACTAACTTTCCTACGCCAACACTTTTATATGTTATATATACTGGGGAAAAAACCGCCTATTTGCTTTTACTGGTTGATGAGTTTAATAGATTTTAGTACATTTATCGATAAATCAAAATAAGTTTTCGAATCGTGCGACCTACCTATGTCCGCAACACTATTAAGAAAGTCACGCTATCATTGGAAAGAAAAAAGAGGAAATAAAGCGAGTGTACTCAGTAGTTTCTCCCGACCCTTGAAAACTTTTCAAGGCTCAAAGACTATCTTTTTTTTATGACATAGGAGAGCTGTCTCCTTTGGAAGGAAACATGGAAGAAAAGTCTTTTTCTTCGGATGACTTTTCCTGGGATTATGTTTAATGCTAAAGGAATATCTCTGGCATAGCAACAGGGAAGTAAGGACTTTCTAACAACGAAAAAGGAGACTAAATGAAGGTGAAAAATGTAAACTCCTTTTGCTAAAATGAGTCTTGCTCTAAGACTTAAGATAATTCCTTTCATTGGTAATGAGTAACATGACTTTTTCCCGCATCATAACCAGCTTCCTATCTGTTAACTTTTCTCTACTGTTAAATGCTACAGGCAGTAAAGACTAAAGGTTTAAGCATTTTTAAAGTCAGTGTGATGTAATCTACATATCTTGAATTGACAAACTGTGTTAGACTATAAAAGTGCATCAAACGTTTTTCCATTACATTGAGATGCGTGTGCTGTTGAAATTAAAGGAACAAATAAAGTTATATTCAGAGATAATAAAACGAGAATGCATATGACATTTTATCACTTGACATTATTTTTCAAACTTGTTAAAAAGTCTGCGTCCATCGATATTTTTGAAACACAGAGAAGCTATTTTTTTTTATTTATTTATTTTTTTCAATATTACTGTTCCATTCAGTTTAACACTTAAAAATTAGTTTTATCCTTAGATTCCATGGACCTCTCTGATACGTCTTATCCCCATCTTTATATAGGGGGACTACCCTGCATATTTCCATTCCTCCGGTACAACTGCAGAAGAAATCGAGAAATTTATTATGGCTGTTAGCGGAGCTGAAATGCTTGAAGCCGCTTCCTGAAATAGACGGGCTGGAATTCCGTCAAGTCCCGTACCTTTCGATGTTTAAGCAACCTAAGCTGACGATTTACAAACGCAGCTGATACCGGTTTCAAGGAGAACAAGGATTGACTTGAATTATTCAAACATGCTTCTGCGCTCAGTTGGTTTCTGTTAAGAATTGGGACATTTGAAAGCAATTTCTCCACAACAGTTGCAAAATATGTGTAAAAACCATTTGCAATAATAAGAGCATCCGTAGTTGGTTTTTCCATCTACTGTGATAGGCTCAAGAGAAGCTGAAGGTTGAGGTGTAATCGATTTGTTGGGAAGGACTTTCTTAACAGCTTTCCAGAATTTTTTTGGATCATCAGAATTTTCTTCTATGATTCTGCGATTGTAGCTGGATTTAGCTTTACGAATCATAGCGGTGACCTGATTTCTCAATCCCTTATATCTGGACCAGTATAACTCGGTGTTTGGCCTGCAAGCTTGGCGGTAAAAACGATCTCTCTTAGTTATTACTTTCTCTATCGTGTTTGACAGCCAAGGGGTGTTTCTGCCGCGAACTTTCTTTTCAATTTGAGGTGCGTGGTTATCAACAACGCGCGAGAAACTTGTTCTAAAGTTCAACCACGCATCATTGACATCCTGACACTCACCGACGTTGTCCCACGAGACAGATGACAGTTCGTCATTAAATCGAGCAGCACAGTACTTGCTGTAGTTTCTGCATTTTATCGTTTGTGGTTTAAACTTCAGCGAATTCAACTTTCTGACGAAAGCCGTCATGTCATGATCACTAAGCGCTGAATTGACCACCCTGACTGAGGTAATATTCTGTGGTTAAGAAGTACAAACAATGTCAAGAAGAGTTTGGGATTTCCTTGTGACTCTTGTAGGCTCATTAACAACCTGTGTCATATTCATGCTTTGAAGAATGCTCTGGAGCTTCCTTGTTTCACCTTGACACCTCGCACCAGGTAAAAAATTGCAAGTTAAATCGCCCATTACAGTCACTTCTTTCATTTCGGCGTTTGCAACTTCTAAAACATTCTCAAATGACGACATAAACTCCACATCCAAGAAATCAGACCCATCTGGGGGACGATAAAATGTTCGCAATAAAATCCCTTTTGAGTGAGGCTGAATAAGCGGTCAATTAAAATAACTCTCGAGCATGTACGTTTTCAATTTTTTTTTAATGATGTTAAAGAAAACTGTTTAAAGTCTTCGTCTAAATTGTTCCAAATGTTGACTGCTCTATGGAGGAAATGTCGCTGGCCTGACTTTGTCTTGCTTGGAGGCTAGTGTTATGATAGTTAATAGACTTGCGTCTTCGGAGAGACTCACACAAGTATGTGGGCGCCAGGCCCTTCATGCACCTAAACGTCATTTCAGTGTCTCTGTAGTGAAGATGCTCGTTTACCGGTAGCCATTTGATCTCGCGTAACGCAGGTGTTATGTGCTTAAATTTCTTGGTTTTTGTGATGATTCTGCACGCGAAATTCTGAAGAGCTTGTAGCTTCTTTATTGTTGTGGCATTTGTGTTTGACCAAACTGTAGAGCAATAGAACAATTTGCTTAGGACTAGAGCGGAGATGATCGTGCGCAGTGTCCCTATCATAACTGTTCTTTACCCCGTTTATTTGACAAAGTTTGGTCATGCACGATGAGGTAAGTTGATGGATGTGTTGATCATAGTTTAAGTTGCTATCAAGAATTATTCCGAGATCTTTGGCATTGGAGACAGGTGTGATCTCTTTCCACAAGAAAAAGATCGCGATCTCGTTTGGAAGCCTGCGCAGTAGTTGTTGTGTCCCGATCATAAGGAACGTGGTCTTTTCAGGGTTGATTAATAGTTGATTTTTACAGCACCAGGCAGCCACTCGTCTTAAATCTTCTTCAAGAACACGTTCTGCAGATTGAGCATCTGTGACTGGAAAGGATAAGAAAATCTTAGAGTCGTCTACGTAGGACTTGAGATTGCATACTTGTAAAGCGAGAGGAAGATCACTGATATAAATACAAAACAAAAGCGGTGACAGTATGGCGCCCTGTGGTATGCCATGGGTGATAGGGAGGGTGTAGATATAGATGTGCCAATACGGACCACCTATGTTCTGTCAGTCAGGTAAGTCTCAAACCATTTCGTGGTCTTGTCGGCGGCAATAAGGCTCAGCTTCTGTAATAATATAGAATGGCTAATAGAAGCTTTTGATAGATCTAATAGTACCAGGGCTGACAGTCTTTTATTGTCCATAGCATCTAATAAGAAGTCGCTGATCATAATATTAAGAGTCTCTGTAGAGTGGTATTTAAGATTACCACTTTGATGTTTATTAAGGAGGCCGTTACGTTGTAAATAATTGCTGAACTGTTGGAGTGCTACCTTCTCGCAGATCTTTGAAGCAAAGGTAAGAATTGGAAGGGGGCGATCTTTTGATGGCTCCTCGTGATCTCCGTCTTTCAGTCATGGTATGACCTCTGAAGCTTTCCAGGAGTTTGGAAATGTAGAAGTTGCGAAAGAGCAGTTGACGATGTCTTTCAACGGGCTAAGGATAACGGGAAGGTAGTCTTTGATGATTCCCATGCTAACTTTGTCGGGGCCTGGAGACTTATTAGAAGGCATAGATGATACAATAAGTTCGACCCGTGTAAAGATAACAAGGGTGAAATCAAATAGTACCTCAGATGAGTTTCTGTTCGTTGGTGGTGAAATTACAAAATTTGCAAGCGATAGTAAATGTTGGTTTCAGCTACACATGGCGTTGCATTTGTGTAGCCTGCGTAGCAGACGTTTATTTTTTATTTATTTATTATTACAAGCGATCGTAAATGTTGGTTTGAGCTACATATGGCGTTGCATTTGTGTAGCCTGCGTAGCAGACGATTATTTTTTTATTTATTTTTCACTCCATTTGAGGCTTGACAGCTTGCTTAGGCGCCCACCAACAAAAATCGCCAGCTACGTAGACTAATTATTTCGACCTCGTTTGAAAAATCGCCTTTTTTTTCCACAAAAAATCCCAGTTATCGGTCAAGTCGCCCCTGAAGAAGCACAAGTCAACGCTATAATAGCATTTAGTCGAATTAAATCAGTCAGCCAATGACCTTTAACTGTTCTCGCGACTCGCGTTTCACATCAGATCATAAACAATCGAGGACCATAGATGCCACATTTCACAGAGAATATGCTTATGCTTTCCCAAAATTCCACATTGGCATAATTATTATTATATAAATATAATTGTATGATTATTCATTCCACTAATGGACTTTTCATTAAGACGCTATAAAGTAAAACTGAGTCTCGTAAACTTACTTGACCAGTTCGAACCGCCGATCGCTTAACAAAAAGTCACGAAATTCCTTGACTTACTTACTTACCTACCAACGACATGTCTACTACGTGGTTCTTGCTTACTAGTTGCCATAAAAAGTGATACATAATGTCCTGAGAGAGGTGATCGCAATATCATTTAGTGCCAAGGGAATTGTGGGTAACTGACGTTACATAATCTTTGCTTTATCACGGAGGAGGAAATAACTTGATGACAGAGGGAGTTAGAGTGTGAAACCAAACTCATTTATCCACCCGGTGTCTTGAACTGGCTGGAATGAAATTTCTAATCGTCCCATATTTCAGTATATTTGTATTTGTGATTCGGTACTCAGGTAAGTTGCTGTCCTAATATTGTGTTACGACAATTAAGCCTTAAATTTTATTGCATCAGTTGTAGAAATGGACCGTTCGTCAATTACGCTTAATGGTTTTACCACTGCAAAAATAAATGACTGAATGTCACTCCTCGCGTGATTAGATCGCATGCACATTTTGAGGCGATTGATTTCCATTCAAAATGAACGAATAATGTCAGCCTTATTTACTGTTGGCAACTTACTAAATATGGAAACCGAAACTATCAATCAGTGCCTTTGGACTAAAAAAATTCGCCCAGTATTATGCTTCATAAGTAACCTTACATTTCATTAGCAGGTAACTGTCACATTTTGTTCGCTGATTGTTAAGTTTGACACCATTTCTGAGGAGATTTTCAAAAACTATTGATTCTATCAATCCAGAAGCCCTACATTTCTGCATCAGTGCCGTTGATGAATTGACCTTGATTTTTTTCATGTCACTACGTGTACAGAAATGCAAATTTTCCAAATCAGCTAGTAACACAATAAGCGTTATGTAGTTTGGCAGTTTGAGTGTTTAGAGTTTGTTATCGATATTCTTAGATATTCTTTTTCCGAATCAGCTGTTTATTTTATGCGTCTAGAATCACCCTTTTCTGCTTGGGAAGAAAATACGGGCGCATCAGCCTGAAAGAAACAGTTAATTTTTGACAAATATATGATGAATATTTGATTATCTGTACCATACCCGAGAGCTTTTGCAATTTTGATACCATGTGCACTTTCCACTTTGTTCATAACACTTAAATTGTACATGTGAAAACGTTTAATCACTTTATATGCAATTTAAGCTTAAGGATAAGAAAAGCAAGTTTAAATTGATATTATGTCTCAGCTGAAGTAAATCCAAATGACAAAATCAAATCTCAAAGAATGCGAAAAACACTTGTTAAGAGAGTGTCTCTGTAAGAGCGGTCCGGTCGATTTTGCTTGAGACACGGATTTCGCTCATTTCTTGTGTGTTGTAAGACATTCATGTACCTATACTAAAACCACAATCTGTTTGATCGGATCTCTTTATTTTTCAGAGTTTTACGGAAATTAAATTTCACTCTACCGAAGGCTTGTCGTGACACTTTTCAAGACTTTAATTTGAGACAAGTTTGGAGGACAATTTACAAAAAACTACGGAACTCAGCAAAAAAAAAATAGCCCAGCCATGTATATTAAATCTATCTTATCTATCAAGGCGACTTTTGTGAACATCATGTTTCAATCAAGGAAACAGGAAGACTTGAATGACACCGTATCGGTTCGCTTAAGTCACACACGCGAAAACCGATCAAATTCAAGGTAAATTTTTGAAAAAGTGAGGCGTTCTTAACTGATCCAACTAACATAGCTAGGAAGTAGGTGCCATAGAAAAGGTACCTACAAAAAAAAAACTTTGCGGCCCGACCTTTACGAAAACTTTATAACTCCGTGAACTTACCTAATTTTCGGCAATCTCAAAGTTTGGCCGCCATTTTGAGGGACTTGTTTACATGAAGCGTAGCAGATACAAATCAAGCAGGTAGATCTAAGACCGTCAGAAATACATACGAAAGCAATTCAAATGAACTTTACTTTCAATTCTAGCGGCAAAATTTGAAATTGTTCGTTAAACTTACCATTCTTACATCCCCATGCAACCATTTCTTCCAAAAATTCAAAACCTGCAACTAGTGCTCGAATTCTCCTCGTCGATTCCACCGCAAGAAATGACCTGTGCCATCCCAGCTTCGACTCGAATGTGAAGTACGAATCAAATAACATAACTGCTTCATCTTCGAGGCAATATCACGCTGGTAGTTTGATTTTCGGATCGACAAGAACGGTGATCGGGAAGGGTCGCTATGTTTACCTCATAAACTTGACCACTGACCAGCCGCTGAGTGAAAACAGTAGAGCGCGGGGTGGGGTGGTTGGCGGGCCTATCGTCATAAGATATTCGAATACATGTTTAAAAAGCTTTAGGACTCCCAGTCTAAACAGTGATGGCATGCTTCGTGGTACAGACAACTTTCATTTTACTCTTATAACTTCCTCCTTTAAATTAGAACTGGTAGTAATTAATAGAGTTATCAATATATTTAACCGTGGTACCCATATGACCTTTTTGCTTGTCATCAGTGGTATAAGATAAGGTGTCTTTTCCACTAGAACTTTTAATTATCCCCCATTTCACGGAATGAACACTATACTTAGAATGTTTGTTCTAGTTCATTTTTGCTGTTCCCAAGAATATATGAAAAATGATAGAGATTTGACTCGTTCAGCTGACACGTTCTTCTAAGTTTTGGCGCGTGCAGGTTTTTTCTATCAAAAGTCGCGCGCAACACACCGGAATTGAAAATACGTCGTAAAATCGCTCGAACCTTAGAATGAGTGTAGGCAACTTTGACTTCTGGCGAGATGAAGTGGATGGTTTAAAGGACCCCCTGAGATTTTTTCAGGACTATAACTGAGATTTGTTTATAACTATGATAATCGTCATTATTAGCGGACGGTGCTTTTTTTTACCCATTATTTTCATCATTATCGTTATCATGTCGGAAGAAATATAAAGCCGGCACGTTGCCTTACCTAACTACACAGAAAATTGTTCTATCTTTTGCTCCCCTTAGATCCTGGAACTGTTACTAATTAAGACGATCAACAAGAAAGCCTTAATAATTACTGAAAAATTTGATTAACAGAATGTAAGAAAAAATCGGTGGGGAGAGTAATTCGTGTATCATATAATCTGAACGATAGTTTTCAATAAAACAAATGCCACTTGATTCAATTTACTCTAGTTGTCTCGTGTTTAAAAGAGGCGTTTCTGAGGACTGTAGATTCTTCTCTGATTCTTCCTGTCTCAGCCAAGACTCACTATCATCAACTTCTTTCTTGTGCTTCTTACGGCATGGGACACAGAGAGCTGAGGTAAGCGATTGCAAATTTCTCAGTTAAAGTGAAGCCCAGTAGCATTCATCAGAAATTAAAAACCGACATGCACTGTTTACTTTTATTATTCTTAATCAAATAAGGGGTGTTTTAGTCTGCAAATTTAATCAAACTGGTTAATGAGAACCATACAAACTGAGGAAAACTGACCGCAAATAATTGTGAACCGTACGCATGAATAAGTGTATTGCGTTGTCAGGTGATTTGATCTTCTACAAAAACATTATTGATTATCAACCAAGCAACATTGTACATATTTCCATCTGCAATTAAAAGCATTTACACATAGATCTATGTTTTTTCAACGTAATGTGCACTCAAGTACCCTTAATGTAATAAAGAGTTTCTTCTCTTTTCGAGCAGATATGTCACGAGACAAAATAGATAACAGAAAATATTTCTACTACCTGATTCAACTGAAATAATAACTCCAAACATCTTTTGAATGTCCTTAGACATATGCAGGCTAATTACATCTCTCCCTTGGATACGCTTCCTGACACCATCATGGTCAGGATACTGACATGTTGCCTTTGCACTTCTCCAAAACTTCCCCAAAGTGTGGCGATGCCTATAGCAAATCCACATTTTTTCTTTATCCTCCTGAGTGAGACCTCTTTAGACAGGTGGTAGCTTATCAAATGATGTTTTACTTCATCATTGAATTCAGACAGTCGTACCAAACCACTTGAGCCACGCGATGAACCAAAGTTTTTTCCATCTTTGCTATTAAAAAAGCGGTCCTGAGACATAATGAATGTCTCGCTAACGAACGACTTCTTCCTGTACTTGTAACATAAATAAAAGGTTCTGGTGGTAAAGACACCTTATTTTATACCACTGATGACAAGCAAAAGGTCATATGGGTACCACGGATAAAAATATATTGATAACTCTATTAATTAATACCAGTTCTAATTTAAAGGAGAAAATTATAAGAGTAAAATGAAAATTGTCTGTACCACGAAGCATGCCTTCACTGTTTAGACTGGGAGTCCTAAAGCTTTTTAAGCATGTATTCGAATATCTGATGACGATAAGCCCGCCAACCACCCCACCCCGCGCTCTACTGTTTTCACTCAGCGGCTGGTCAGCGGTCACGTTTATGAGGTAAACATAGCGATCGCTTCCTGATCACCGTTCCTGTCGATCCGAAAATCAAACTACCAGCGTGATATTGCCTCGAAGATGAAGCAGTTATGTTATTTGATTCGTACTTCACATTCGAGTCGAAGCATGGGTGGCACAGGTCATTTCTTGCGGTGGAATCAACGAGGGGAATTCGAGCACAAGTTGTAGTTTTTGAATTGTTGGAAGAAATGGTCGCATGGGGATGTAAGAATGATAAATTTAACGAACAATTTCAAATTTTGCCGCTAGAATTGAAAGTAAAGTTCATTTGAATTGCTTTCGTATGTATTTCTGACGGTCTTAGATCTACCTGCTTGATTTATATCTGCTACGCTTCATGTTGACGAGTCCCTCAAAATGGCGGCCAAACTTTGAGATTGCCGAAAATTAGGTAAGTTCACGGAGTTATAAAGTTTTCGTTAAGGTCGGGCCGCAAAGTAGGTACCTTTTCTATGGCACCTACTTCCTAGCTATGTTAGTTGGATCAGTTAAGAACGCCTCACTTTTTCAAAAATTTACCTTCAGTTGAATTTGATCGGTTTTCGCGTGTGTGACTTAAGCGAACCGATACGGTGTCATTCAAGTCTTCCTGTTTCCTTGATTGAAACATGATGTTCACAAAAGTCGCCTTGATAGATAAGATAGATTTAATATACATGGCTGGGCTATTTTTTTTTTTGCTGAGTTCCGTAGTTTTTTGTAAATTGTCCTCCAAACTTGTCTCGAATTAAAGTCTTGAAAAGTGTCACGACAAGCCTTCGGTCGAGTGAATTTTAATTTCCGTAAAACTCTGAAAAATAAAGAGATCCGATCGAACAGATTGTGGTTTTAGTATAGGTACATGAATGTCTTACAACACACAAGAAATGAGCGAAATCCGTGTCTCAAGCAAAATCGACCGGACCGCTCTTACAGAGACACTCTCTTAAATGGTAATCTTTGTAAGAGCGGTTCTGGGTATTTCCCATCAGGTTATAGTTTCCCCTCAAAATTTGTCTATGAAACTGTATTTAGGGGTAAGTAAATAAAACCACACTGGTTTCTAGAAATACATTAAAATAAAAGTTTCAGAGCCCTCAATATTTAAAGTAGAAAATTGCCCCTTCTTTTACCTCTTGCGGCATCGCAAATTTCAAAAGTGGATAAGCTTACTCCTCCTAACGCACTGTACGTTGCAAAAAATCGTTTGTATTTCTATATTGTGTGATATCTGAGTGGGTTGAAAGCATGCCAATTTTGATCTGTGTTCATTTAGAGGTTCACTATAATTTATTTAAAAACATCGGTTTCTAAGCTTTCTGAAACTGTTCAAAAGTACTCAATCTTTTTTGGGTGATATTTATCAAGTCCTAACCAGGCAATTGAAAACCCTGGTTGATTTACTGTACTGGGATGTTAAAAAACATAGAGACATAGAATAATCTTGCACTTATAATCTTCCTTTGACGTAGTGACTTCGAAATTTTGGTGATTTTGCCAGCCTGACAGCCGAATTATGCAAATTAGAATTTAGAGCAAACTCCTATCGTATTAAATTAATGGCTTAATAAATCTTAGATTTTAACTATTTTAAAGTTGAAACTATAGTAGGACTGAACTTTTAGAACGAACGGATCGATAATCGAAACATTTGAAACGGCAAAAATTTGGCAAATTACGAGAATCTGTACTAAAAAAATGGGCGAAACCGCGAGTGGGTAATAATGCTCTAATGACTAACTTGCCTAAAACTTGGCAGAAATATTTGATGCGTCAACAAATGTGTGAATGATAGGTCAAAATTAACAATTGATTCATGCTTTAGCGTGCACTATCGAGTTATGGAGCACGTGGGAAGTTTGGAGAGCACGAAAGAAGCGTTAGAGTTGCCCGAGGCAATAGCCGAGGGCAACTCTAGCTTTTTGAGTGCTCTCCAAACTTCCCACGTGCTCCATAACTCAATAGTGCACAGCTAAAAGCATGCACCAATTGTTCTATGACATAGCCGGTGGAATTGTGCGTCAAATCCGACGCGAAAAATGGACAACAATATCAGAGGTGATTGTTCGCGGAGTCTCCTTTTCTGTTGTTTTTCTCTTTTTCTGCTTCATTTAAGAATTCTAGCTCGAGGGAAAAGGTCGGAAAATTGTCTTCGTTTCTCCCTACACTTCCTTCGTGCTCTAGCCGCTTCCTGCGTGCTTTATAACATAACAGAGCACAGGCTTCTCTATTTGTTAATTTAAGCACGCTTATGTATACTGCGCGGCTCTGCTAGCTATATTATAATTTTGATTACCTGGGAGATATGGGTCCCCTCTGGGAAAACCCCCAATTTTTTGCATTTTTTTGCATTGTTAATTAGCAAACTTTGCTCTGCTACTGTGACAAGAGGAAACGCCATGTGCAGGTTATGACAGGTGTTTTAGGCACCATTAATTAAGACTTTCTTAGAGATAATTATGGGCTCTTCAGAGCAACCTAATTATATGCCCTAATTCTTATATGACCATTTCCTATCTCCTTCCAATATACATTAAACGAATAGTTGTTATTGGCCTTATAAACGTTAGCCGGAGAACTGAAAGTAAACCATATGCGTAAGAAAAGGTTTATTTAAAAGTCAGATAAATTGACGGCCAGAGAGTAAAAAAACTAGCGTAGAGTGATACTGAAAATTCAAACTGTGCCTAACCCAGAAATTTAATTACGCGTTAAAATTCTGACCGCTAAGGTTGACGCGGACGAATCAGGAACGGAATAGCTTACAGGCTGATTGCGTAACAAAAAGAAAGGTCAAACATTGAAATATGTGAAAACTCAAAAAATGGTAAATCAGCTGCCGTGTAAAATATGGCTTAACTACCATTATTAATTACTATTATTAATTCAAGTTTAATGCATAAGTTAATTGTCTAGCAGATTAAAATCGAGTGAATGAGTCATACCATGAAATAGAAATGTTAATTCCTGTGTAAAAAGCAGGTTTCATATGATATCCCTAACTCTTTTAACGGCTTATGATATAAAAATCATATTCCCTCCACATGTTTCACTGAAATATTTGTATTTCCATCAACGTTTCCTAACCTGTGCTGCACCAACAAAAAACTGCGTTTCTTTAAGCAGCAGAGAAAAAAGGGAGCTTACTTATTCTTCGTCCTGATTTGAATTAAAACACGAGGGTTTGAGGTTACGGAACTCCGCTTCTAGTCTAGACATACTTATCTGAATTTAACCTCTTCCAACATATTTGAAGTTATACGGTAAGCGTACCTCAGATAATCCAAATGGGGCACTCTCCTCGAATGTGACTGTCCAAAATTTCAGTCACCTGCTTCGGAAGAAGCTTTAGCGCGTTTCCTTAATCAGCCCTTTTAACCACCATAAATATATATCTGCGCAAACGATTACAGTTATGCGTCAATTCACCTTTTGTTTCTTCATCTGCGAATGTAGCCCAGCGCATGACATTTCTCAAAAGATTTGCGGCATATCACATTTACTGCCAAACATGAACACCGGTAATCCTTACGGCATATGTTTACATATAAGAGCAACATCAAGAGTTAAATGGGAAATTACCATGTACGAAGTAAATTAATAGCTTGGGCCAATTAAAATAACTAGCTGTTTCAACAATTATTGCTTTTGTTTAATTCAAAGCTGAATCTTTTACATGGACAGCTCCTCCACCAGCCTGGACCCCGATCGATTCAAATGACGTACGAACAGTCAAGTTTTTAGTGTTGAATGGAAGTACTAATGTGGCTTTGAGGTGGAACTACACTCTGGGAACTGGTGAATTTCTGGCATTAAAAAGTTGGCAACTGGATGGAGCTCAGATTGCAATAGTAGCCCCTATAACAATTATAAGCGACGATCGGTTCGATATAAAAAAAAGTGAAGTGGCCACTTTGATAATTAAGAATGTCAGTGCGATGGAAGATTCTACCTTTCAGTGTGCGGTTCAGACGAGCGAAGGTTCCTGGAAATATAATATTCGACTAGAAATTACAGGTGAGAGGTGAATTACTTTAATCGTCTTCGACAGGATCTGCGTAGCATATTTTAAAATGCGCGTTGGAGGGGGAGCAAATTTATTCACATTTCTAAAATTGAATAGGAATTATTTAAAAAACAAAACAAACGAAGTTTCTATCACAAACTCTTCAAATTCACTATCGTATCATTAAAGTAAAAACTCCTAATTCGTAGTACGACGAACATTATCTTGCAATGAACCGGTACAACAAACAGATTGTAAATTATAGCAAAACAGTATATCGGCTACGAATAATTAAACCCGAGTCATTCACTAATATATGTTACGTACGAGATTGAGGGAGCCTGCAGTGCAGGCGTCTCATTTATTAACTTTAAAAAGCTCGCGATCGTTTATTCGAGCGGCCACCTTTGATTTAGAGTTAAATCGAGCGAGGAAAAGTGGGAAGACTGTGATTTCCATTGCCCCACCCCATGAGTACCCGAGAAGGTTGTTAAAAAGTGAAACACCCACGGATTAGTTGCGTGTCTCTTCTTTTTACGGAAATGAGCGAATAACAAATCAAAATGATTCTACATATATTTAAGAATCATGGTCTTCCGAAAAAAACCTCACGCGGAGCCAATGAGTGAAACCATGGGGAAGTTTTTTTCCAGCTAGGAAAAAAATTGCTTCAACAAAGCATTGAAGCTCCTTTGTTGACATATGTCACTTTCCCTATCTTCAAAATAATAATCCATGAGTGTAGCTGCTGTTAATCCCATCGCTGATCTTTCTTTCATTTGATCGCAAACGATAGTCGCCGTGGACAAACAACAATAACTTCACTCGAAAGGTTTAAATGTCAAAATTTGTTTGACGCGAACAGCCATCTGAAATATTGACCTTTTCCCATTTATTAACACTGGCAGGAGAACTAATCGGGAGATCAGTCTGGAAATTTCATCATTTTTCCCTGCTTGTAATGCGTGAGACAGCATGTTCCGATGAACACTAGAAAACTGTCTCTGACCTGTGTTCAGCTGTCCCCTGTCCCCTCCCTTCCCCCCACTCCCCCCCCCTCTCCAAAAAAATTTTTTTTTATTCAGGGGATAGTTGCACAAAGCTTAAAATTAGAAACTTCATTTTTAATAGAGTAAACCATTATTCCTTTCAGGCAATAGGGAAATGAAGCGGTTTGGCTTGTGATTGACAGGTAGAGCTAAACCAACCAATTAGAAACTTCGTCTGTGGGCAAAGGAGTTTCCCAAAAGAATAACAACCTTGAGCCGGCGTCATTTCTATGGCTCACCTCCTTCCCTCAGCTTCCCTTTGACAGTCACATACTCCCTTTGTACAAATTTCTTTCTCTTCCCAGCCTTCTACTGCTGTAGAAATAAGAAACAGAAATTTCTATCTTTTACTATAACAGAAATTTCTATTTTACGCTATAGCCTGGGTAAGCTGTGGAAAATTTCAAGAGAAGTAAATTTTGAATACTACTCCCTATTGAGGGATAATCATTATGAATAATCTAGATGAAACAAAGTAAAGCTAGAGGAAATGGGAACTGCATTAAATACAACGGCTATTGCACAGTTCATTATCTAGATACCGTAGCTGTTTACCACTACCTTTTAGATTAAAGTCATTATAAATTTTTTTTCATTGCAGTAATGAGTCTATACCAAAGTCATACATTGTCGTATTCTTTCCTTTCAGTTCCACCAAGGAGGACGTCATACAGTAATAACCAGACTGTGGATGAAGGTTCTAATCTGACTTTGTTTTGTAATGCAACGGGTAAACCAGTCCCAAACATCACCTGGACCAGAGTGTCAGAAGATGAAGTGCTGTTTGTTGGAAATCCCTGGCATATTGTAAATATCAACAGGACTTATAGTGGGACATACCGCTGTAATGCAGATAATGGGGTTCCAAGTCCAGTTAGCGGTACAATCTCCATCAATGTACTTTGTGAGTACACCTTGTACCACCAATTAGTGTATCTTTAATCGTTATTTAATTTGCCTAATTCATGTGACCTAGCTGTATTTGTAAGGAAATTTTGATGTTATATACTGATAAATTTTTTTCAGTGTTTAAGATAACATTCTTTAAATTATGGTAGGACTGGTGTATAAAGTTTGCTCATATTTTAAAGTTTGTGTGAATATTGCACGAGTGTGAAAGTACAAAACCCTTGACGATGTTATGATAGACATATAAGATTTTAGTTTCGAAGCACAGACACTGTATCAGTGTTAGAAACATCAAATAAAATGACTTCACATCTCAATTTTTTAAAAAAATAACCTCCATGTTATGATCCCATGAAATCAAATGCTGCTCAACTCAGAGTGGCACCTACATTTAACTTATTTTCTGGAAAAATCCGATAAAAAAATGATGAATAGTAACTTGAAAAAGTCATATGAACGACTGAAAAAAAAAGCAACAGTGTAACAAACAACAGCACTGAAGCAAAATTTAATTAGTGGAGCGAGCTGTAATCACCAAACATGCAGCAAAGTGAAAGTTTTTTTTCGAATAATGATTATCTTATTTCTCATGTACATGTTAATTTTCAGAGACCTTAAGGGGAAAAAAACTTCATGTAATACAAGAGCTTAATAATGCTTTAGATGATAAAACTTTCAATTTGACAGTCAACTAATGGACTTTTCAACTATCCTGGTCATTATATTCTTGTACAAGGTGGAGACTTTGAAGTGAAAATGTGTACTTTCAGGAAGAGATGAAAAAACAAAAATCACCTCGCCCTTCTACCTGGTTATAACCAGGAACCCTCTCCAAAATTAAGTTTATTATTAAATAGTGTTACCGAAGAGTCTGTATAACGTAAAGTTGTTTGTCAATTTTGTAATAACATTGCTACTACTAAAGTAACAATAATTTTTGTAGATCTTATAGCATCATGAACTAATCAATTCTTGAATTTTATTTTATTTTAATTTGGAAAGCATGACCTGGGTCTCAAAAAGAACGTGATGAAATCAAACTAGTTGACATTTAAGTTGTTGCAATAGCCAACTCGAAATATCTGTATTTTAAAATAGTCAATTGGAACTTATCATGACAAAACGTGAAGACAAAGAAGAGCCCCTGGCTAGACCTCAATAAATTCTTAATTCACATTTTAAAGTGAGGCTATTAACGAAAAGTACCTTGTAGATATAACCACGCTACAGAATTGAAAGAGAGAGCATTTCACACCACGTGCACCGATCTAACACTACCATTGTGTCATCCCTCAAGAGCTAAATTGTAGCAGTAAGTCAGCGGAAATACCCTCTCAGCTGTAATTTATATTTGAAAATAACAGATTACATTTTAAATCAATGGAAACAACACTTTAAGTGACTCACACTACATTATTATTTTTCGAACAGTGCTAAGTGAAAAAAAGCATATTACATAAAGTGACTTCAGGACATCTCCGATGATCAAATTTCATCACCAAACAAGCGTCAATTTCTTTAAAAGATTTAACCAATTTTCACATATTTTCGATGAGAAAGGTTTGCATCTCGCTCAATAGGAGACAATATTGATTTGGAACAGACGACAGAGACAAATTTTCTCAGCCTTATTAGCAGCACTTAAGCATTACAATTAGCATAACCAAAGACAGAAACGAAAAAAAAAACCAAAAAGCTGTGAACACCGCACCGCACCGCACCGATACAACGCTAAGATACTCGAATCTATGTACGTTATCAAGAATTGAATGCACTTGTACTGATGTTGCGACTTTGCATTCTAGTCAAAGACCAATCGTAGTAACATCTCTTAAAACAAGTGATGCTTGTGGAGTAGAAGTATATCACAACCGCGGTAAAGTGTAACATCGAGAAGAAACAAATTACAACATTGTTTGCTGTTCTTTAGGAGATGTTTATTTTAATAGATCGAAAACTATGGTTTAATTTTTATGCTTATATGCACGTACATGTATACCTTTTTATCAAATAAGAGCAATAATTTTTTACTAGGTAATATGATTGGCCGTGTCCTTTGCAGTAAAAAGTATACTTGTAACTACCCGTTATATTATCGATTAATTAAAAGCCAACTAACCAAATTTAAGGCTTTTTTTCCTTTTCATGATTTTTCTATTTAAAATGAGAACACTTGGAAAACACCTTTCATCTACGCATGAACATGTACAAGAGTTCGCACGGTTTCAAAGAAATGAAAAATTAAATTATCATTGACCAGCTCCCAGTTGGCTTGTTAGCTCAATTGGTAGAGCGCTGCACCGGTATCGCAGAGGTCATGGGTTCAAATCCCGTACGGGCCTGAATTTTTTTCAGGTCCTATTTACAACTACTCGTTTCAGTAGTGTTCTTAGCTGCGAGGATCTCCTAATTTCACGATCTATCAAATTCGTTTTTTTTCAGTTAAGCCAGATGATGTCACTTTGGAGAGGAACACAACAGAGATCAATGGCTGCACTGATATGTGGGTGAATTTCACATGCAAGTCATCTGGAGCCAATCCACCAATTCATAAATATGTGCTCCTTAGGAATGAAACACATGCTGGTTTAAGTGAAAAAGGAACATGGATAGAGAAAATATCACGAGGAGAAACATTTGTTTACAAATGTCAGGCATATCAGCAAGTTGACAATGTCACAAGCACAAACAACATTTCTCTATCGGTGAAAGGTAAGATTTAGATACTTAAAGCTCACAGGCTAGTGTAATATTCTGGAACCCTTTTATTACCTCCATATGTAAAAGGAACGGTGAAGATCATTGTTCTACATGAAACCGGTTGTTTGCCGAAAACGTGTGCAGCCTGACAGGAGTCAAATTTAACTTTGATGGGATTTACGTGTGTCCAATTTGATGGAGTCATACTTTTGCAACCGAGACTTTTTAGGGGATAAAGTCATGGAGAATTTAAAACAGGTTTCATTTGAAAGTTCTCATTTCCCATGGAACTTCAGTCCATTGGTTTTCCAAAGTTGTTTATCCATTGTGTTATGTTTTCCAAGATGTACTTTTACAAATGCTTTTGTTTGTCATTACGGAAAAACTCCTTTTTCCCGTTCATCCCTTCTAGTTCCGGCTGCTGTGGAACAGATACAAAACGTAACAATGGAGGAAGGTAGAAATTTGACAAAGGAGTGCAATGTGACAGCAGGGTCTCATCCTCTAAATGTTTTTTGGAAGAATGTTAAAACTGGTCAAGTCACTGGAGAAAAGCTACTGACTATCATTAATATCAGAAGAGATCAGAGTGGAGAATACAGATGCATTGCAAACAACACTTGTGGAAATGAATCAACAACGATGTTCATTAATGTGCAGTGTAAGATCGTACTCATGGCCTTTTTTTGATACAAGTTTGTATTGACAAGGTTTAGTGATGTTTAATTTCAGCCCATCATACGCATCTAAACATATAGCAATAATCATGTTGCTTGTTTTGTTCATTCATGGTAGTGTTACATTTGTTAAGAGTCAAGTGCCTATCCCATTGTAAGTTCTTAATAGACTATAGGCAGACATATCATTTGAAAGTTGCGGCCACGGTGCAAATATGGTATCGAAATATATCTTTACAAGGCACAATTATGCGCACTTGGTTGTATCAGTTTTCCTCTGAAATGAACTTTTTTTGCTTCATGGAATACTAAGGATAATATATTCTTCAAGAATAAGAGAGTTACAAGTTTTAAATGTGTGAAAAAAGGCAAAATGAAAGAGGTTAACCTTTTAGTCACTTCTTTAAAGGAGGATTTGCTCTAAGGTTTTACCCATTTTCTTCCGATTTGTTCGATGTCTCATTTCAGAACTTTGATATTCATTGGGAAGACAGGAGAGGGTTTTCGTGCTTGTTAAGTGGAAGCAGCCATTAACTTTTTAGCATTCTACAATGCCATATGTAATAATGTGCTGATAAATGGGATTTTATTTTAGAATGGAATAGCATGTTAAAGCTACATGCTGATTTATAGTGCATTAGTTGCTAGGTAGCAAACTGAAACACATGTTCCCTTTACTGACTGTTGGCCACGTCCACAAGTATCCACATTCGTTTGAAAACGCAAATATTTTCCTCTGTTTTCAAAAAGAATTTTCGCATCGTTTTCGTCTGTCCACACGTATACGATGAATTGATGTAAAAACCATAACTTTTAAACGATAACCCGACTGCGTATGCTGGGCGCCTGCTGATTGGATTAAAACTAAAATTGTGACGTCAATGTTTTCGAAAAGTTCCGACCGGAACTTGGTTCACCGGTCAATTTCATCTGCCACCCAAAGTTCTTCTGGTGTGGACGAAAAGTGGCTGCATAGCTGAGCTTTTTTTTTTTCTCTTCGTCGGTCAGGTGAAAATACATATATTTTTCTTGAAGCCGTAGTATTTTTTTGAAAAGCAAACTGTGCTAAAATATGACTTAAAGGACGCAGTTTTCTTCTAGGACATGAACAACTGGATTTCCCCCGTCACCTTTTTGTTTTCTTTGTCTTTGAATTAAGACCTCGTCCACATTAATCTGTTTCGTTTGAAAACGCATACCTTTTTATATGTTTTCGCTCATCATCCACACTGAAACGTAAGAAAACGCTGAGATGATAATGAAAAATAATTTTTGCGAGTTGTATCGGCGAAACATACCAACGATGTTTTCAAAAGAAACGCTGTAACCTAGATGAGGCCTGAATTATTATTGTGGAGCATAATTGCCATCCACGAAAGTAATTCAACACGCATTTTGTGTCCTTCAGCGAACATCCTGCCAACCCTGACTTATCCCACATGGAGAACTTTATGGGAAGCAGTGTTTTGAAGACAAAATCCGACTGTTGGATCTCTCTGGAAAAATAAATCACGTCACATTAATGTCGCTACCGGCCCACATGGAATATCTGTGCTCTTTGACTAAAGCTCATCTTTAAGGCTGATTTTAGAATACTCACCAGAGACTTTGTTGTTACAGTAATTAGGTACAAGTCTTTGTGCTCGTGAAACGGCAAATAATTGCGCAGAATACAAAGAATAACTTGTTAAGATAGCATTACGAACAACGAAGATAAGAAATACTTTTTCTTCGTCCTTTTCCTTTTCTAAAAGTATACTAGCTAAAAATACTCTCTAATTCTCGTTTGAGTAACTAGCCATGATAGGCACACTCGGCTATAAAGGCCTACATTTGATTATTCGTAACGCTCCCTGTGACATTCTACTTTAGCCTTTACGAAAGAAAAACTTAATTGATAAAGAATTTTGTGCGTAGAAAAGTTCACGACAAGCTGCTTGATGCTGATGATCGCATTTTAGCAGACAATTTCAACTTACTCGAAACAACAGCCTCAATGCCCCTTGTACTTCAAAAGGGGATGGTTAGCAGCTTATGGTCTCTTGTGTACGTACAACAAATCAAATAATTCCACTTAAAGACATTCAAGGTTTTTGCCTAATTTAGTTTTTTTTTTTTGGACAGATCACCCATATATAACCAGCGAAGGCCCTCTTGTTCATCAGTTACAAGAAGGAAGTCGTATCTCGTATCCTTGTCCCATAGATGGTAACCCACCACCTGACTTTAAGTGGTACAGCGGGAACGGCACCAGTCGTCTCATAAATAGTGGAAAGAATCTCTCAATTTGTGAGACGTCGTCATCAGACAGTGGATGGTATACATGTCATGCAACAAATAAGTTGGGATATAAGATTATCTATCTTCATCTGATTGGTAAGTTGCAGTGTTGTCTTCAAATAACCTATTTTCAATGATAGTGTTCATAACAGAGACATCTCTTCTTGAAACTTTAAACTTCACTGTTGTTTTCTCAATCCTCGTTGATCTTTAGGTTATACTCATTTGATTTCCAGGTGCGGCTTTTAAGGTTAATTTTTTTAATTATGAAAGAAAAGAAAATAACACACCACTTTGAGGTTGCTCGAGTCACGTTTGTCCAATCCATTTTTTTTAAGTCGCAGGGAAACCAACTGCTTCAAGTGTCTCACCAACGGTTCCAGGATCTGAAGGTAGGGTCTTATGTTCGCATATATTCAGTGCCGCTTGAACCTTTTTGAAAATCGCCCGAAGCTTTCGAACCGAAGCCTCAGTCAACGGTTGAGATCAGACTTAAAGTAGACATTTCCCATGACGTTATCGAGAAGTATGACTGGACATTATATTTACGATCTTCCCATAAGAAAACCCTTCATCTATATCTGGGATCTAAAAAGCGCACGACGAATATTTTAGATGCGAATATTTTAAATTGGTTTTAAGTTGAAGTTTCCGGAAGAGTCAAGAAAATACGGAAAATTGTTTCAGTTCTAGTAAGGAGTCGCACTTGCAAGTGATTTGATTTTTTCGCCCGTATCTTTAGTAATAACTGTTTCGTTTACTTTCAGTCTAATTACAGACATGAATTTTACTGAAAATATTAAAAATGGTTTGATGTGAATTTTGATGCTTGCTTCTGGAATTTTCTTTTATTATAACAACAAATTGTAGACCTTTTTCTTACCAAGACCTCACATGCTTGATTCTCATTGAGCCCACTTCTTATTTAGCGTGATCAACAATTTAAGACCCCCTCCAAGTAGGTCTTAAATTCTTGCAATTTTTGTTAGTATACCCTCTTAGTACTTTCCACCTTCCCTGACGGAACTGCAATGCCTACATACGATATCTCTCTGTGTGTCCCATCGCAAGCCAATAATTGTTCTACCTCCACCATCGGTTGAGCCCAGTTGCTGTTTAGCAAATGTTTGATCCTCAGTATTATGTTCAGTTACTTCAGACTCCAGTTCAAGTAGATCAGAATGCCACTTGCGGAGTTCGATAGCCGCATCCACAAATATCTCCATGGTTGTCGTCTTATATTCTTATTTCACTTGCAATCTCGGGACGTTTTTCACTCCAGTCATCAAAATGATGCTCAATAACTCCTGCCAACAGAAAGGGTGAAGGTACTATTCCAAACAGCACCCTTATAAACCTTAAAGTATCGACCTCCCTAGTATCCATGTTTTTGAAACAATGAAATATTAGCGCATCCCTTTCTTCTGGTCCGACTCGCACTTGCAAGAAGGCTTTTTTGAAATCTCCAGTCACCGCCACGGGGTAAAATGCCCTCTGACCAACGCGCTACAAAGCTTATTCTGCAGCGGTGAACCAGTGTTTAGACATTCCTTTAGGGATGTTGCACCATTTCAAGCTCGGGCTGAGGCGTTATATACAATTTTTAACATTGTACTTTCTGCATTTTCAAGCACGACACCCTTGTGAAAAATATCGAACTCCCTTCCTTCGACGGTGAGCGCGGCGCGTTCAACTATCCCTGCCTCTAACTGCTCCTGGATCACTGCATTGCATTCGTCAATACTGTTTGACTTTTCCAGTTTCCGAACAAGGTTTGCTAGTCTTCGTAGGCTCCCTTCTTTGTTAGTTTTGAAGGGAGAGTGGTTCCCTTTTCCACGGGAGTCATGTCTCGTTCCATCCCTCGTCGCTTCTCTGCAGCTGTTCCTTGAATTCTTCGTAGACAACAGAACGTTTTGTTTATAAAGGTCTTCGTAGTCTACGCTCGACGTTTGAGTGAAAAGCAGGTTGGTGGTGTTGATTTCTTTATCAGGCAAAGTGATACTTCAACCCAGCTTCGTATAAGTAGCTACCAAGTCCCATTCTCTTCTCACGCGTTGAGGTTCGGTGGTGGTGGTTCTGCGGCATTCACTATTTCACAAGATAATGTGTACTGGCAGTACCTGCAATGTTTGCCCCATGACGATCCCAGAAATCTTTACGTAAACGTAAAGATCCGATTACTGGCAACTCATTCAATTTTCGATATTCTTAGTGACTGCTTTGCAATTCTGATAGTTTGAAATCTTAGGAGTCTTTGAACCAAATTTCAACACTTCTAAAACTGGAAATACTGAATTCGAAGAGAAACCCAGAGGCTTCTAGAGTTTTCGAGGAGAGTCTCACGAGACTCTCAGAAAACAATTTTCCCAAAGCCGGTATTTCCATCTCAGATTTTTTTTTTTTACTTAAAAGCGGCTGAAGCCGCCGCGGTGGAACTCGTTAATGTTTGTGTTTAATCTAAGATCCCTAATTCATCACGGGGGGATTTTTCACTCTCCTATATATCTTTCGCTAGGCTTGTCGTGGACTTTTGCCAAGGGACTCTCCTCCTTTTTTTCGCTTTCCCCATTCACGTGCAACTGAAATCAGGAGATGTTTACGCGACTGAATTTTAAGAGCCAAGATATTTTGCAGTGAAAGACACTTATTGACGATTCACACTTTGTTCGAAAAGTGAATAACTCGCGGTTGCTTTGATATTTTATAAACGTTTTCTTGGAAACTGTAGTTAAAATGGCAATGTTTGGTTTGCCATGAAAAAGAAAAAAATCCAAAAAAATTGGCCCTTGAGGGCCAACCTTATCCTTATAGTTTTACAATGTGTAGTTTGTCATAACACAGGACCTTCCTGTAACAAATTCTGTTTGGAGCCTTTAGCAAAGATATTGACACCATCATCAATTGATTTTAGTTTGGTATGATGAATGATAAAATTGAAAATTTCATGAGAATCATGAAGTCGTACTTTATTTTCCCCAGTTAAGCCGTTGCCACTTTATCCCAAACTACTCTCGCAAGTCAGTGTTTTTTTTTATTTTCAACAAACGTTTAGAACTATTTGGAGTAAAAGATGCAAAGTGAATTAATTATTTCGAGCCTGGAAATTAACGAAGACTCGTAACCATTTATAACACAGATTGTTTGTTAGTAAAACTGTGTCTATTCCCTATAAATGCTTTTCATCTAATGCGCACATATGCGATCATGCGAATCTTGATAAGTGTCATACTACGACTCAAAAGATCTCAATGAGAAAAAGGCTGTACCTTCTACAATGGAGGGATTGCCAAAACTACCATAACTACAGACGTAGAGAAGTAGTCTCTTTGATTTCTGTAAGGACTCCATTTCAGGTTGGGTTTGATGGAGATTTTGTGACATATCATACCGACTATCTTCAAACACGATTTGCTTATCTTTGTATGACACTGTGAAACTATTTTTCCTTTTTTTTTTCGGGGGGGGGGACTATAATATCCGTTCTGGACATATTAGTAAAAATGTAATGTGAACCTACATAAACATAAAAAAAACCTTTCTTTATCCAAGATCAAAACACTGTGATAAGCAATAATCATAACGTTTTCATGTTTATACTCGCGTTAAACGTGAGAAGTCAATACAGTCTATTAGGATGATTTTTTTCGCAGGGATTATTCGACAAAGTTCGAGTTAAAGTATTGTTAGAAAGATCCAGCTACTTCTCCGCACTTTTAGTATATTATAAAGACTCTTCATGCGTTTTGTAAAAAAGGCACGGTTATTAATCTTTAGCTTCAGAAAACACGGAAGTTTACCTGACGGCGACAATTCAGGAGAGCTGTAGCAGACGTTCAGAAGTTGCTGCGAAATTCCCAGAAATGGTGAGATAATTTCCTTTATGAAATACTGATACAAACTTCATCATGATGTTATAGTATAATTTAACCGACAGCAAGAAAACTATTCTAAAGCCAACTACTTTATTCACACAGTGTAATATTCTTACTATGGAGCGACTCCAAAAGGAAGCTTACAACACAATTATTTTGGTGGTATTGCATCATAACTAAGTGTACTAATAGGATGTTCTAGAATGTTCTATGGTTTGCATGGCAGTATGACTAGGCATTCTAGAAATTTCTAGATAGTTCTTTTTACAGTCACTATTAATAACAATGAAAAGTGAATTTTAATCAATCTGTTCATGAATGAAATATGTATTTTTTGGTCCACTATATGATAGTTTTAACGTCATTCAGTGGTGAAACAAGCGCTAGAATATATATATTTATATATATATACATATATATATATATATAGGAAGTCTGCAAGTCGATTTTCGCGTGGAACAGTGCTCAATGCGTTGAAGCAGAGCAGAATAAATATTATGAGAGGAAAAAACGACGCAACTACATATCCCGACAAGCCTGTTTCGTGAATCACTTCACTCTTCAGGGGTTTAAGGGATTAAACCCCTGAAGAGTGAAGCGATTCACGAAACGGGCTTGTCGGGATATGTAGTTACGTCGTTTTTTTCCTCTCATAATATATATATATATATATATATATGTATATATATATATATACATATATATATATATATAAATACATATATATATATATATATATATATAACTAACTGCAGACAGTACTGTTTCGGCCTTCTGGGCCTCATCAGTGCAGTGCTGATGCTAGGATGGAGGTAAGGCCATATAGATATATACGTCTTGGCAGTAACTTACGTCGTAAACACCTCTATTATCTTCATATATATGGCCATATATGGCCATATAGGCCATATATAAAACATATATATATATATATGTTTTACTCCACAGAGATAGACTAATATCTTCAACGTCCTTTTAGGCTTGTCAAGCTGCCCTTAGGTTTGGCTGCTCATCCGCCAACACTTTAAACACCAGGTAAAGTACAGTTTACCTCTCACATTGAGCCAGCAGAAGCTAACGCAAATATTTGTTCTGGGGAAAGGGGACTTCAGCATTTCAACTGGTTTTCCTGCTTTAACAAGTCTTCCTTAAGCAATAATGTGCAGTGTAGACTGGCCATGAACGACATCAAATACAATTAATTTGATTCAGCTTGGTTTATTACATCAAAAATAAATAATTCTTAATTTTTTTCATTTTAACTTTTTTAAGAAAAAAAATTACCAAAGTACATATATGTTAAATGTGTAACAATACTCTTTCCCCTCTCCTCCTCTATCTAGGTGTGGCAGTGTCGTTCTTGACTTCATGATGAAGTTCAATCAAAGTGTTATCGTAAGTAATGTTTTGACTTTCCTGTCGGATTCTGCAAGGCAAGACAAATTCGGAGCTTTTAAAGTCGATCCAGACTCAATAAAACAAGTTTTGATACCCACAGATGGCTTGGAAAGCACAATGCAAGGTAAATATTTAAAGGGAGTTAATTAGTCTTTCCAAAAGTGTTTACAGGTATCACTCCTTTTGAAAATGATGGACTTTTCGATCCGTATTCCGAATCAATTTTCTTTAAGCAACCATTTCTTTGAGAAAGAGGCAAAGTTTGGGCCAAGTTTGATATGACATTTTCTAGTCATTGTTGTTGTTATTCTATTAAACAAAATTTGGTTTTTGCAAATTTCATCAGAGAGAACACCTTAATTTTCCTTGTACCTAGCCAATAAGAATTTACCTTTTCTACGGTCACAGGCCTAACCCGTATAATGAGAGCAGTGTATCGGCCAGGAATAGTATATTATCGCCTTAACCTTTCTAAAACGTATCCTTTAATCCATTTAGGTCCTGAGGAATGTAACTGCACTTGTAACGACGTCTTGTTAAAATCCATAATTGGTGTTCTTGCCTTCATAATCTTTCTTCTAATAGCTTACATTATCTGGCTACACAGGAGAGGTAAGTAATGATGCACTATTGGTGTTAAGAGGTTGGGACGGCTGGACCCATTAAACAAAAGGAAATATTTGATTCTTGTCCATATCATCTGTTTGTTTTTCTATTCCTTGTTTTTTTTCTAGGCGCAGTAGGGAAACAGAGGTAAGAAATTGCTTCCACTTGAATTCTGTCAATGTATTGCACAATACATAGTATTATCTTAACATAAAATGTCACTAAAAACCAACAAAATTGTCTGCTGTTTAAAAATTATTTTTGTATGCTTTCTCAATTGTAGGACCTATGAAGATAATAGAGGTGTTTACGACGTAAGTTACAGCCAAGACGTTAAGGTTATGTCGATCTAACTTTGCTGCTGCTCCCTTTTATGGGAAAATTAACAATTCCAACTAATTAAAGGGAAAAAACGGTTTTTGACTAAAAACGCGAATCAAATGGGTGACAGATACAATAAAATAGAGGGGGATGTTTGAATCGATAGGACGTTTGTCGTGGGGTTAAGTCCTTTACCAAACTACTTGATGGATTTGCCTTCGATTGTCTCCAGTTCCACTCCTTAGCTGCACTTTATAGATAACCCACGGGTATGCACCCGGTTGATGGTTCCTTTCAAGATATTTGTTTTTGCTTTCTTGGCCGTATCATTTTCTCAATGCCTTGTTGTCTAATCTGTAGTTAGGGAGGTGAGTGCACCAGGATTTTTTCTGTGTGTTTATTCGTCAAAGAATTCCACTACCCATGGACAATCCTAAAAAGTTTCAATAGCCGGCAGAGAACAAAGTGCTTGTTAGTCTTAATGATAATAGAGGAAGAACTTAGGCGTTAGTCTCATGTAAATGAGTAAACTGTTTTTATCGCCAGGTACGACTTTTTATCAGGACTTATTACGGTTATCTGTGAATGCCTTAACTGCTATATTGGTTTAATAGAATGAAATAGGTTTAGAAGATATCGAAACAAGTCAGCCCAATTCAAGCAAACTCACTCAGCGTCCTGCGGAATACATGGATCTTTTAGAGGCCAGCAAAGAAAATAGAAAAGCACAAAGTGATGGTCCAGGTGCTGATTATACTCCTCTTCATCCATTAACACGTTCTTGGGAAGTTCCAAGACATCACGTTACCATAGAAAAAGTCATTGGTAAAGGTGCTTTTGGTCAAGTTGCTAAAGGAACAGCTGAAGGACTTCGTGGGATGCCTGGAATGACCACAGTGGCTATAAAGATGCTTAAATGTGAGCGCTAGCACTTCTTTCAAAAACAGTTGTACTATTTTGTTTGGTTGTCATGATTTTGATTAAATATAATATAAAATTTATTATATAATAAAATAAATTTTAGCTGACAGTCATTCTGGAAATGAAACTGGAAGAAGAAGAATTTAAGTTTTCAGAACAGAACTCTTTTAATTACTCCGGCAATTTGCATGTTGTTTCAGTTACTAATTTCCACTCTACTTTTAACTCCCCAGCTAATGCTACTGAATCTGACAAGAGAGATTTGATGAAAGAACTTGAAACAATGAAACAGCTGAAACCACATCCTTACGTGATCAAACTTCTGGGATGTGTTACTGAGTCAGGTATGCTCTGTTTGTGGCGGTTTAATTTTGCCGTACGCATTTTCCTTACAATTAACTCCGTAAGACTAGTCGATGGCTTCAGTTTTTTGGGACACTTTTTTTGTGTTGGGCCACTATCGGAATACATTCAAGTACAAAAACTCCGTAAGCTCGGTTGACTGCACTGATTTTGTTTTCTTTTCTGGCTTAACAAAGAGGAATCGAGCAAGTAGAGACAATGCTTGCGACTGAACTAGCCAGCTTGTTAGGTCAGTTGGTAGAGCGCTGCACCGGTATCGCAAAGGTCACGAGTTCAAATCCCTTACAGGCCTGAATGTTTTTTTCAGGCCTTCTTTTCACTACTGCTCAAGTAGTGTTTATTACAGCGAAGATCTCTTTCATATTCATGTACAAGGTTTATCGCTTACTGATAGGCTATGATTGTTCTATACCCTTCTACGAGACCGTAGTTAATTTTCCAGCCGTTTGTCTTAATCCTTAAAGTGTAGTGACCGTGTCTTTTCATTTAGCTTGTTTAATTTTTGCAGAGCCGCTGTTGGTTTTAGTTGAATATGTGCCTTTTGGGGATCTGGTGGGTTACTTGAGAAAGAGCCGTGGATTAAATGACACTTACTACAAAGACCCGGATATCAAACCGCAAACAAATCTGACGTCACAACAGCTGATGAAATTTGCTTGGCAAATTGCCGATGGAATGAGTTACCTGTCTTCAAAATTTGTGAGTTGAACAGAAAAAGAAACAAGAAAACAATCAGCAGTCAAAATCTAATTACAATGTATCATTTGAAGGCGTACCGTCTTGGTAGGATTATTTCTTGATATAGTGTAATTTCTTTATTAAACGATTATGCCTGAGAGGTGCGAATGTTTTCGCAACGCTTGCAGGGGAACTCTCCCATTTTTGACACTGTCATCTATTTCTGTTCTTTCTTTAAAGTTGGGTTCGGTAATCGTTTTGCATCAATGAAGGTTACCTTATCCTCGACTTAAACTGTTTTCGTTTCCTCTCTTATCATTTTCGGTTGTCGATTTTCATTTAATACTTCAGAGATGATCTTAATAAAGCTTTCTAGGTTTGTTCTGTGTAGACATAAACAGAGACGTTGAGCTTATTTTAACATGTTCACCATAAACACAACGGATACGAATATATTTCCAAAAGCTATGGAAATATGGAATTCTGTCAACATCGTAAAGAGGCCGTTCATTGAAATGTCTACGTTTTGAATGCATAAAGAAGTTGTTTTCTCCACCTCAAACGTTGTAGTGACCACTTACATTTGTTACCACCGAGAAAATTGGGAACACGCATGACATTATGTTTGCTACATATTTTATATTTCCATTTTGCTATCTGAACCTTTTTCCAGTTCCTTTTCCCCTGCTTACTTATTGTCACTTCTGTATTGTTAATTCTTTTCTAGATCATCCACCGAGACCTTGCAGCCCGTAATGTGTTGGTAGGGCAAAATGAAACATGTAAAATTACAGATTTTGGGATGGCCAGAGATGTGCAGCAGGAAAATATTTATGAACGGAAATCAAAGGTTATACAAAGATGAGGGGTACTGGGTTACATGATATTCAGTATAACTGTTCTCCACAGTCCCTTGTGGTGGTGAAGTTGACATATTCACGTTTTCCGTCATAAATTATTAACCCATCTAAGAGTATAACATCAACTTCCGCTGAAATCTTTAGGGTCGTCTTCCAGTGAAGTGGACAGCTTATGAGGCCTTGTTGTATGGTAAATATACCACCAAAAGTGACGTGTAAGTACATCTCTTCATTTCTCTTTGCGATGAATTCTCTTAATTACTTTCCAAGAAATCTAGACAATTAAATAGAGGCTAGGAGTTGCACGATTTGTTAAAAAAAAAATCATAGTTGTGTCATATAATTTTGATGTCTTCAATCATCTGCCTTAAGTATGTTTGCTTCACCTCTTCGCAGATGGAGCTATGGAGTTGTCCTTTACGAGATTTTCACCATAGGTAACTTCTTGTGGAATTTGTTGACTCTTTGATGTTTCTATTATCATAGATTGTTTTGATAAATTATTCCAGATTATCTTATAAAATTAATCAGTACAATCTTTTTAGATGGACAAAACCATTTGATCCTTTTTACGTAAATCCACTCTTCGCCAAATGAAACAGGAGGCACATTCTCGAAGTTTATTATCAAGAACAGTATGATTCCCAAGTAATTCTTTTTCAGGCGGTTCGCCTTATCCACGAATGGATGGACGAAAAATTGCAAACTTACTCCAGCAGGGATACAGAATGCCTAAACCACAACACGTGGATGATAAGTTGTAAGCTTACTTTCCTGTTTTCTGCTTGATCCGAACCACAAGAATCCTGGACAGCTATGCCCCATAAAATGGTGGTATTAATACAGATATATCAATTTCAGGTACCAGATCATGACGAGCTGCTGGCAAAATGACCCAGATGCGAGACCAACATTTATTGAGTTAAGAAATCAGCTGAAAGGCATGGAAACCCTGCACAAGGTGAGACTTGTGATGAGCATGACAACCTATGACTTTCCTTGCACGTAAGTAAGAATGAAAGCCTAGCTGAGTGCTCCCTCCAAATTAGCAATGATTTATTCAGATGTCAGAAGAACACTCATTAATCTCTACTTATTGGTATAACACCTGTTTCTGTTTCTTTTCTTTCGTGTCACCGAGGTTCCACGACAGGAATTGTTGAAAATTCTCCCTCTCGGGTGTTATTCTCCAGTGAGTTTCTTAAAATAAGCACATCAAAAATTTCAGATGACAACCGTCTATGTTGTTTGAATAAAAACGGATTGGATGATTTTAAACAATTCACAGTAAAGTTGAAGTGAAACAGCGTGTCAAATGTTTTACAGCCGTCAATAGTATACATTCCCTGCTTCTAATATTCTGAGCTTATTTTGATTACTTCTCATGACGTAAACGTGGAAACCATCCAGTTTCACATTTTCCCCACATTTTCTTGTTTTATGCAGAGGCTGATCAACATGAAGATGTACGACAAGCAGTTGTATGCAAACGTCGAGGATTTATTAGTGTAGTCGAGCACACGTCGTCATTGTCTGATTGAGTGCTTTGCCACAAACGTTTAGGGGATTGATCTCTATACCCAAAGAGCTTGCGAGATTGGAGAAGTCAATTGTTGTTTGTAATTCTGGTTCAAAGCCAATTGATTTTAAATAACTTCTATTTGAAGTAAATTGTTACCAAAAGTTGCACTTTCCTAGTCATTTTAAACACTTCATTTATTCCTTAATATGCGAAGTAAAATAAGGGTGCTCGCTTTAAAATATTGCGTCCCGGGTTCCATACCCAGCTCCATTCTGAGAGTTAGGGAGCCTTAGGGAAATTAGTTCACACGCCTTGATATCTATATATTGTAACTATACCTTTTAGAGAAAGAATCCCATTAATTTAGATTGATGGGATCTCGCTCTGAACGCCACGGTTGTGTTAAATGATAATAAAAAAAATGGAATAAAAAAATTGGCCGAATACTTTTAATCCATATAAAGCAAGCTATTTCTAAAGTATAAGTTTTATTATGCGGTTTTATTTTAGCAAAAATAAGTAAACAGAGAGCTAGGTAGTTAGTGTCTTTACTAAAACTTATACTAAATCAAACTAGTCTTACAGCTGTACGTGTTTGCCAAAGCAGTAGCTTCATACATGTTGTTTTTAATAAAAGTGTCGATAAGTTTAGAGATGACTCTCCTAGCGTGAAATATATATTCACCTTATGATAATTGCCACTGATCTTAATATTTAAGGATAAGGTACACTTTCGCGGGTGTCCTTCGCGAAAAAAAAGTAATGTCGACACCGAGTTAAAGCGTAACCACCATAAACTATATATAAATTGCAAAGTTATGAAAAACGCTATCCAGGAAAAAAATTTAGCTTTGAGCTTGATCTAATCGTAAACCGACTGAGGCGCAAAAAGTTGCAATCGGGCGTTTTTTTGAGAAAATTAATCAGTTATAAACACTGGCCGCACAAGTAAATTTCTGCCCAATTTAAATCCTGAGGAGTTGGTCTTCAAAATCGTGCGGGGCTTTTTCGATATTGCCATTTATTGCCTTGAAATTTTCCTGTCTAGTTTGCTTATCAAAGTTTTACTGATTGCGAAAAACGGAATTTTCTCTCACAGCTTTTTGTAGTTTTATATCTTGGGAATCTTCAAGGCAATTTGTAAAGTTTTCATGCCTTCTTAATTCATTGAAAGAACGCATGTTTGCGGAAAAAAGAGGTAGGTTTTTCGCATCCAAAGGTTTGGAGGGGCAACCACATGTTGATCAATGTCGATATCTTTGCAAATGCACACCTACCCCTCCTCCAACCGAGCTTTGACCACAATTTGTAATCAGTTAACTGTTGTTGGGTCGATGAAGGGGTAGGTGCCCAGTTGTTCACACAGTTTCTTGATTATAACCGAGCAATAATAATGTTAGCAGCAGAAATAGAGTAAGTGCTTCCCAGATATGTGGCTCTTGATGATATTAGAAAAAAAAAAGAAATAATAACTGACAGATGAAATGATACGTACCTCTCGCTTGACTTCGTCCATGGCGGCACTACACAAGATCAGTTGAGTTTGCCTATTTTTATTGCGGTTTGCTTCACATTTTACTTTTCTACACTCCAAATTAGTCTTACACTATTTTTGATAATTTTCTTTTTCAAGAATACGTCTACATTTATTTTTTTTATTTGGTCTCGTACCTCTGCTAGGTAGGATCTCAAGAAGCTTCGAAAATGCCACTGACTAAAGGTACAGCCTGCATATTTGGTCGCCTTTGCTCAATATTTACAATGGTTTGCTCTACATTTTACCTTTCTGCACCCTAAATTAGTTTAACACTCCTTGGAATCGCATTTTCCAAGACAACACTTACATTTAGTCTTGTACCTTTAACTGGTAGGAATTTTCAAATCGTTTAAAGAAAACAATTCTGCCATGCAATCATCGTTTATGAAACAACAGTAGAAAGTATGGTGGTTATTACTCCTTAGAAAGCAGAAATGAGAGTCTTCTGTGCCCTCCATTTCATTCTATTTGTATATACAAACACACCATGTATAAATATTTTCCCACCTGTGGTCTTATTTCTTTTTAATTTTTCAATTTTTTACTTTTTCACCTCGAGGCAGGCAAATGTCACAGAAAACTGGCTTCCATTGGCTCACGGATTAACATAGCTTTAAACGTTACAATGTTTTCCCTATTCCCTATTTTCGAAATGGTAGACAATCGGGACAGTGAATCACTCATTGTAAAATAGAAAAAATGACTGCTGTACTGGATAGATGCCCAGCGTAAAGCAAGCATCAGCCCCCGTTTTTTAGATAATCACATAAAAACTGCGAAAGTAGCAACAAGAAAAAATTACAATGTTGACAACAAACTTTGAAGTACAGTTCTATGATCGCTGGTGTACGTTACAAGTGCGTGCCTGCTGCCCGTCAGGAAAAACCCCCTTTTCATCTGAGGAGGAAACCGGAACCCTACCGATTGTAGAACGAGACACTTAACGTAAACCTCGAGCGAGAGAGGTTTAACTTTTTTTTAGTATGTAAATACAAACTGTAAATAAATTACTTATCACCTACAATCAAATTGAAATACACGCATAGAAATTGGTGTAAATTAAAGGAAATGTATTGTAGAAGAAAGCAAAAATTCCAGCAGCGATGTCAGCTCAGAACGATTTTCCCCAGTAAAATCCCGCTATTTTATTCCCACATATTCATGACAACTCTAAAAAAAGTTATAACCGTGAAAAAAATAATTTGCTGCTATTCTTAGAACCGCAGCAAATAACACCAAGAATTTGTCACCTTAGCATTTTTTCTTCGTTGCTTATCAGCTGACAATATAAAAATTATAATGAACTTACTAACAGAATTAGAATCATACTTAAAAAGATATCTTAATAGAAAATAGTCCTTGAAGACCGTTACATAGCAGCAGAATAAACAGAAAATTCGGAGAAGAAAGAGTGCACCCAAGGTACCGCCTCTAAAAAAGCTACGTGCTGTTCGTATCAAGTTACCTGATTATAAATTCAGTGCAGAGGATGAAAAGTACTACTTGTTTACGCCTTAAGTCACCTCTAAGAAAAAGAGGTGTCGAACGCGCTAAATTAAAATTTAAGAACTATCTTCCTGATCTGGAACTCGACATGGATTTAACCTATTAAACGAGAACATCAAAGAAGTAAAAGTATAGGAAGGATTCTTTCCAGGAAATTCCTGTACGGGATCAATTTTTATAAGGTAAAGTCATTTTTCTTAGTAATTAAGCATCTTTTCGCAACATAATGGAAATATACAAATGCTTAGCCGCAAATTGTAGTGTACGTCGAAATATCTGTCTCCATGTCAAATTCACGTTCACAATATGAAAAAGGTGACCGAAATTATACCTGTAAGATAAGACCGCCAAAAGGAATAGGAAATGATTAACTGACTTATTATAATTTTTGCTGAATGGCTTATGGTAATAAATTTATGTCCATTCATTTTCAACGTTTAAATAAGTCAAAAAACACCTGTAACGAAAATTCTCGATAGATGCCAATTTTGTCTTTTCATCAGCTGCATGCCTGTCAGTGCCCAGATGGCGACTATACACATGCTCTCCAGCAATAACAACAGGAACTCCATCATATGTGATCCTGGGTTGGGACATTGCGGTCTGGGTATCTTAAAAAGAATACCTTTGCGACAAATCAAAAGGGCATTGAAGAGACACTTTTTATTCAGTCATTCATTTATTAATTTTGTCTGGTAGTCAGTCAGTCAGTCAGTCATTCAGTCAGTTAGTCAATAAGTCTGCGTGGGAGGCATGTGGCGTAGGTATTGACTTTTGGATCTAAATTGAAATAGGGTATTAAAAACCACATATGAACCCTCCTTTTTTCAGGCTAGCTACCACATTTTAGACCAAAGTTCTGCAGCGCTTTTATTTTTTATTCGATTCCAATGTTTGCAAAAAAGAAAAAGAAAAAAGAATGTCTCTCAAAATCAAAATAAGGAGTAGACTTAATTTGCAATTTCTATGGAATGCTACAATAGGAAGTCTTGGGATTCCCCTCTCCCCTCTTGGTCTCCTCATAACCCCTACATCCCGGCATCCCTCTCGTAACCGGAGTTCATCTGAGGCGCCCCTCGGACTTTAGACTTACCTTTCCCAACACCGTAACTGTAATTAGTAACAAAGTTAGTTATTGTTTGCACTTCGTGCTCGCGCAGTAGCTTCTCGGCTGATTTTACATGGGGCACAAAAGTAAAAGTCTGAGATGTTTTTAGATAACATGGTTCCAAGGTTCATGAAGAAGCCGATACCAAGATAGAGGTAATCTTGAGGAAAATTACTCCCTAAGAAGTTAATTTGTTTCGATTTTCCCGCACTTCTTGCTATGTACTGACTGAATTTGCGCGTCTGGATTGCGTTATTATTTCGCTTGTGATCCACTAGACTTCCGTTTCCGGCCTCAGGACTATGGGTACTCTCGTGCATCCTCATAGGGGATAGATCAGTGGAACTCTATCTTGATTATATCGAGTAGTCCTTTAAGAAAAATCCATCCACAGATGATAAACAAGAAAGAGGAGTTGAAAACTGTCTGTTACAAGTTATTTTTTATTTGCGTGACCTTTATTTAGCTTTATACGCGCGCGTGATCGGTATCGGCGCCATCATTATCGCTCTCATTCGACACTTTACAAGTTTCATGTATAGCTTACAATTGTTTACATTAGAGCATTTCTCCGCAAGGAAGGGTTTTACAAGTCATGCAAATGTCACAAGTGTTAAGCATAAATCGAGTTTTCCTTCATAAATTGCACC
>NC_089317.1:11922244-11972244 GCF_036669915.1 Pocillopora verrucosa
TAAGAACGTTTTATTTGTGGGCAGGATTCTTCAAAATGCAGAGGAAAAGTTCGAAACTCTCCCTTTTGCAAACTCCTTTTGCGGAAGAATCATCATGAAAAAATTATTTAATGTTTGATAAAAGAATGATCAGTACAAGGAGATGAATAAGTCCTCTTTTAACATCAAGTAATGGGCAAGCAGCATTCAGCATCCCCTGGTATATTCTTTTTATCTGGAAGTTTCGTCAAAATTTCAGTTTTCTGGGTTTAGAATGTCTTCAGTAGATCCTTTGTCAGACCAAGTTCTAGGTTAGGTGAAACTAAAAAACGTATGTTAATTTGACAATCTACGCACTCATCTTCCTGAAAATACCTGATCAGTTACATCACTTGACGCACGCAGAACTAGTTTGAATATTCCGTGCCGGAACATTCCTGTTACATTCTTCTCATCTATTTTATCGGTAACATAATTTCAACTCGTTTGATAAATAATTAAACATACGAAACAAAAAAGAAGTCAATTTGAGCATAGAAACGCTTCATGACAGTGGAAATTATTTCAATTCTCAGATAAATATATCATCCTGGTAAAAATTAGCAAAATATGGAAGGTCTTAGATTCAAACTGGATTTTCGCTTTTTTGCGAGACGAAATCCTCTCAAATGCAGCTACTGGGATACTGTTGCACTCGTCTTCTGGCTCAGAATTAAGGATTTTCGACAGAGATTTTGTATGAGCGACAACGTTTTTATGTCCGATAACAAGTAAAGTTGGCCTTCACAAATTGCTTATTTTAATTAACAGAGGATTTAAAATAGCTTTCCTGGTAACGACATAGTTGGTGCGATTTTACTGTTGCAGTAATTCTATTGTTTCTCATCGTGCAATGTGTGAGTTAAAGTATTCTGCTTTTAGTCAGCATTCTAACCACCGGTGGATGACTTGCTGCAATTTTCCATAACAACATGTTTTCTGACCAAGGCACTCCACGGATTGATACTAGATTAACCCACACAAAAGATTGATCCTTCCTTGTTGCATTATTATGCACCCTCTATACTTTTACGAGGGGTTATGATTTAGAACTAAGGGGAATGTATGAGCCATAAAACAAAAAGGGATTAAGATTTTGATTTGATTTATATTTTTAGACAAATCCGAAGGTGCAAGGCTCACTACCAATGCTTCACAAAATACCGTCACTGAAGGAGACACAGTTACATTCAAGTGCAAAGTTATAGCTGTTGTACCTCAAGTGTCAATTTACAAGTTCTATTTCAATGGCGGCCTCCTTAGTGGGAACAGCAACAGTGAGTATACCCTCAACAACGTTAATCGATCTAAGCACTATGGCGACTACCAATGTGTCCCACAAAATGACGCTGGAGATGGAGCAGAAGCAACTGTGAGACTTAACATAAATGGTGGGTAGAAACAGCTTTGAGCATTTTTAAATAAGTGTGGCAGATGTTGTGTGCCTTTACAGACATCTTTGCGTTGCTCTCCAATTTAAGAGGCGTTTTCCTCGCTTGCTACACAATGCTCCTCCCCAAGGTAATTCGAAAAATGCTAGTGAAGGATGCCTGTCTTGAAAATTTTAACCAGTGCCTAATAATGAATGGGTACCTAAGAGCAAAAGTTGTGCCTGATGATAATGAACTGATGCTTAATAATGATGGACTCGTGCCTAATAACGTTGGACAGGTGCCTCATAATGATGAACTTGTGCCTACCAATGATGAACAAGTGCCTAATGATAAAAACCAATGCTTAATTGTGATGAACTTGTGCCTAATACTAAGGAAACAAACCTAACAATGATTCAAAAGGGCATAATAGAAACAAAGCAATGATTTGGTTGAAATGGCAGCCCCATGGTTACCTAGATTGTTTTCAGACAAAAGAAGTCTGTAAGTTTGTGTAGCTTTTTGGGGGCCTTAACAAGGTTGTACATTTAATTTTGTAACAGAATACCAGGAATTTAGCCACAAGTTTGAGATTAACCCTCGGTCTGATTACATTTTTTTGGTAAAAAAGAAAAAAAAAACCAAATATTATTCAAAAGCAAATATTTTGTGTCCGCTAAAAACTGTAAGCTTATGGATTTCATTTTTTCGGATATTGTTCTGATAATCTTATTTTTATAGCATGTGAAGTGGATGGTTTTGAACCAAATTGCACTCTAATGCTGTGGAGTGAAAATTTTGTTGTTCCTCTCTTCTTGCCTAGTTCCTGTCCAGTTTACAGAAGTGCCACAGACTGTAACAGTTAATACGTCAACCCCTCTGTTTTTGAATTGTGATGCGACGGGTTTTCCTGAACCTAAGATAAGATGGGAAAAATCTGGGATTCATTTGTGTGGCACCAAACAGCTGAACATCTCCAGTAGTAACACGTACGATTCTGGAGAATATGTTTGCATCGCAAGCAATGGAGTAAGACAGGAAAAGACAGTAAGAGCTTATGTCACCGTGCAATGTAAGTATTTTTTTTCAGTATTTCATAATAAGCTGCCACTGCTGCTTAATCCATGATACATTCCAACCTATATCTAGCAACACCATATTAAATGGTCACCCTGTATTTAGTTGTGTGGAGTTGCAAATTGGAGAGAAAGGCTTCAACGAAACATTTTTATTTGCGTCATGATAAAGGTAATTTATGAGGCTTCCAAACAAACTTTTACTGTTTTTATTTTTACTGTCACGATCTAACACCTATCAATTAGAAAGCGGGTCAGAAAAAAAAGTGCATGTATTCGTTGAAAAAACTACCAAACTGTTTTGGCAAAAGAACTTGGAAAGACTTTACCGGAAGCGTATCTGTAACAGAGCTGAAAACTTCGCTCATCCTTTCACAACAAACAAATTGCTTGAGAGAATTTAGATGATGTATGCATAACTTGAAGGATGAAAGGTTGTTGGGTAAAATTTCTTATACGGTCGTCCATTGCACCCAGTTTACATGGGGAAACAATTGCATATATAATTCTTATCGTAGCTGTATTCAGAAGCATAAACATATAGGTAATATGCATCTACTTTATTTTATTGAGGAAGTGGTCCCATATTTGGTGAGACAAAGCATATACTGTATTTTGAGCGAGTCGAGTAGACAGCATAAAAAAAAAACATATTGATAAAAACAATTGCCATGTCCAAAAACTGCAGTTCACTCTTTTCGTAATAGGACCAAATTCATGAAACCCGCAAGTTTGTTTGCATCACACTAATGCGGTCCGTAATTTCTTAAAAGTTCGACGGGTTCTCACATGACAATATTGTCAAAATCAAATTACCGCGTCAGAATTAATGTAAACTTGAACATCTTTGGCTCAACTTCAATTTATTTTCCGGAAAGGCCATTACCCTAGTTCTTAGGATAAAATCAGGCATCTGCGACCAAGGTGCGTTTTTTCTAAATTAATAACAGGTAAAGTTAGTTAACGGAAGAATAAATGATGGAAGCCTACTTACACCGTTCACTATTATTTGAAAACCATCTGGGCAAAAATGCTTGTCCAGATTTCACGTAAAAGTAATCAATAATTTGATTTATTTTGCCTTTACACCACCAATAAGTTGAACATTCCAAGCGAAATAATTTGGAGTATAGAAACAGTCTGAAATGTTGTTTAGGCGATGAACTGGCGCGTAGGTTTTTAAACCACCAAATAATGTTTCATAAAGGCAAATGGATTATTTTTCCGTCATCAAATAGATATGAATAACTCAAAGAGGAGCCAGTATCAAACGGCGATTGATGAAAAAGTTTTCGCCTTCTTCTAAGCCTTAGCGCGAGCAAAAACTCAAATGAGACTCGACTTACCTCCTCTACTTTCTCGGCGCCATAATCGTTCGCGTTCTCTTTGTTGTTGACTTTTTTCACTCTGTTTTCTGGAGCATTTTGTCTTTCTTACTCACATTGCGCTGCATTAGATATTTGCCCTTTTGCATGAGCTTTTTCATGTCCTCTTTTGCGTTCCTCTTGCTGTTTTCATGCCCATTTTTTTTATGTCGTTTCTCGTTTTTTAACGTTTTTCCGACTCGCGCGCACCTATTACCACTTCTCTCCTTTTCCTGCCTATTTTTATTTTATTTTAAATCCGGTTACCATAAACTTAAATTAAAATTGTTTCTTCAGGTATACATAGCTTAAACTATAAGTGTTATTGCTTGCAAGTATATTGATTAGAATTGCAAAATACTTATAATCAGTAGTGTTTTTTATTTTTCATTTTTAATAATCAGTACTATTTCGGTCGTACGAGAAAATTTTCCGGCTTGATTGGTTACTGTTATTGTTATAACTATTGAATCAGTGAAAGTCCCATTGATTAGTTCAATTTTAAATAAATGCCTCAGGTTTTAATTTTCTGAGTTACTTTTTGTGAAGGATTGAAATTAGTTACAAACGGTTTTTTTAGGCCTCGAGTCAACCCATTTAATAACACAATTTTTCTACCAAAAATTTATTTCTAAACCAATATTTTGCTGGCGTTTAAAGTGATTTGGGAAAGAGAGAGAAAAGAGAGGATTATTATGCTATTTATCAGCTTGAGGTTGTGACCCGCGTCTTTTCTTTAAAATAATGCACAGCCGGCAAAATCAGATTTATTTGTGAAGAATGGCAACGAAGGTTCGGATGACTTGCGACTCACGGAAGTGTTGCCGTGCCAGTGGGAAGAGATAGTAAATAGATTGCAGGATTCGTCACTGTGCCGTCTGAGATTAATACACCTCATATTAGCTAGTTGCAAAGTAATTTTTCCTAACCCTGAAAAGGCGAGAAAAAATATGAGCGATGAGCAAATTTCTGCCCGTGTTTTATGTTTCAACCATCGAATAACAAATTTTTATTCAATTATTATTTTCAGGTTTTAGTATTTTAATTCTTGTATAGGAATTACATCCTACAGCCTAATCTGTGCAACATGTCGATCGCCTAAGGTGAACGCGAGAAACGAAAACAACTTGAACTAAGCCCATATTGAAGGGGTCGCTTTTGTGGTCTTTCCTCTTTTAAAGTTTGCTTCTTTAGCAGTCAGATTTAAAAAAACAAAACAAAAAAGTTAAACTTTGAATAGTTCAGTGCGGCCAATATTCTGCTACGTATTTTTGCTTTGTTTTAATATATTAATGACACAATAGTGGGATGATAAAGCTCGTCAATGTTCTAATCGATATGAAGTATCACAAATTATTTATTCAATTGCTTATTACATTTTCATTTATTCTTAGACCCGCCCACAATTCAAAATGTCACCACGACATCTAAGAAGTCTTGGATTGGGCAGACAGTGATTTTGAATTGTCTTTCTAATGGTGTTCCTACACCAACACTCTCTTGGTACAAACCTGAAGGAAGTGAAATAAACAACGTCACAAATACGGAAAATGAGGTACAAGTGCCACTCAGGGCTGATCAAGATTTTGGTCATTACAAGTGTATTGCTGCCAATGGACTTATTCCATCTGATGAGAAATTAATAAAGATAAATCAGATAAGTAAGTAAAAAAGATCAGTGTATTGTGAAAAGAAGAAAACTATATATAAGGTCAGCATTTTATTTTGCGTTTACTCATTATCACTGTTTCAGGTGCAATAGAAGTATTCGATAGAGTAACTTATTCCCAGTGTACATCTCATTCGATAGTTAACAAATAGAGAAGCCTTGACTGTGCTCTGTTCTGTTTTAAAGCACGCAGGAAGCGGCTAGAGCACGAAAGAAGTGTAGGGAGACTTCTTGAGTGCTCTAGCCGCTTCCTAAGTGCTTTATAACAGAACAGAGCACAGTCAAGGCTTCTCTATTTGTTTTATAATAAAGAATCCGTCAAATTCCCCATGTATTACTTTCAATTTTCAAAACAAACTTTATTTCCAAAGCGAACAACAATGTCGTCAGCATGCTCTATACTCTCATAGAGCACGCTACAATAAGCCAATCAGAATCCCTGTTAGAATGGTTCAAATAATCTGATTGGCTCTACAAAAGTGTCAAAACCAAAAGTGTCAAACCATCAAAGTTCAAAAACCATCAAAGTTCACAATCTGCGATAGTTTACAAACTAAAATAGTTCGGCAGGTCGATTTTAACGCTTTTGCCTGAAGTTTTTAATACAGAATCTTGAAGTGAAATGTTCAGTGAACTTCAGTCGAATTATGGCTCATAAAAAACACGCGAGTTTTTTCACATGACAAGGTAGAAAACAAACTGTTCAAGGCGAGTGTTTTTTAAATGAACGACAGCCGAATTCACCGGAACATGAAGATCGCTCGGAATGACAGCGCCGTAAAACTCGACTGCAGTGACTGAAGTGACTTTCTGCTCAACGTATCAGAAAGGATATCAGAGCGAGCTCTTATTTTCTCACTCGAAGGCCGGCCGATGTAGTTTCTAAGGCTTACTTTACTGTGATGAGCGGAGATCGCCATGATAAGTGAGCTGCGATGGACTTCAGCATGATCATATTTGCTCAGTCACCGTCATGATTAGTATGAATTTTAACAGTTATGTCAGTTTGATTATATTTTTCATAACTTCTGTTTTGTTCTTTTTTTTTTTTTAACTCTGAACTTTATATACTATACGAGTGTTAGCTGTGTTTGATTTTTGTTACCGTTCGTAAGCTTGCAATCTAACTGAGCGTGAAAATCTTTAAAACTCGGAATGTCTATTTTGTTTTTCCTTTGAGGATTTTCGTATCTGCTCACGTTTTAATAATGTAAATTACGGCGCCTGATATATTTACAAACCTTTGTTTGGTTCTTCTGTTGCTACTTGCCGGCTCGCTTGTTCCGAAATTTCACTTTCAATTATCGGAAAAAAGCTAAAAAGAAGTCCCGGAAAAGGTCGAACATAGTACAATTTGGCAGATGGCGTGACAGCTTTAGCTCAGGTCTATGCTCTATACTCTCATGGAGCACGCTCTTTCAACCAATGACAGCGCGCTTTATATCTGAACTTTATTATAATTTAACATATTATGTGTGCGGATATTTTGCAAGGCCCATAGGTGTGTGGAAAAATATGAGAGTATGTTAAACCATCGAATAAGAGATTTATTATTCTACTATTCTTTCATTTTCTAATTTTGGCTGCTTAGTTTTCGACATACATCTTACGGGCTTATCTGAGCGTTCCGTTCGCATTTTTCCCCTCTTAAGAAGCGTTAGACCTTCACCTATTTTTCGCTTTCGTTACGCTAATGAGGTATAGCGGCGTAAAAGTGAAATTATGCCTAATGTATTTTGCGTGATCTTTTAGTGGACAATGCACCCATATGTGTTCAAACACATTTGCAGAAAACTGTCGACACCTTACCCTTGGGTAGCATTAAACACGTTTCAACTTAGACTTGTGCCAGTTTTAACAGTGTTAAAAATGTTATCTGCTCGCCGCAGATAGACAACATCCTCCCATGCGAGTATCCATAACATCCTCAGCCATGGACTCTTAATTTTTCCTTTTTTTATCAGGCTCTTGGCAAATTGATCCGGTAGCTACATGTATATTCATTAAACTGGGATAATGCAAGGACTTGTATCCATCCTAAGTATTGCGACAAAACTCACTATGAGGTAATCACCAAAAAAATTTCTCTTCTTTTTTTGTTTTGCCCCAAATGATCCCTTTTTAATGGCACTACGTAGAGAAACCAGGGAAAGCATTCATCAAATCATCAGAATCACTCATTCAAGCAACTTTAATAACAATACGATGGACTGCACCAGCTGATGATGGAGGAAGTCCGATTACAGGATACCGAATGATCTTACAAGAGGGTGAAACTGAGATAGAAAAGAACAATATCACCAACCCTGGGACAACAACTTATTCGTTTCGTGGTTTGGAGAAAAATACCAACTACACGGTGAAATTGTTTTCCAGAAATTTTGTATTCGAGGGAGATCCTATTGTAAGGAAAATTAGCACCCTCTTTGAAGGTGAGGAATCACAAATGATTTCGTGACTGAGCACTTTACACCATAATATTTTTGCCAACTTAGATTTGTGCTAGTTTTAATAATGTTATCTGCGTGCTGCAGATCGACGACATCCTCCCATGCGATTATCTATAGATTTATTATAAGATTTTTTATTTTAAATGTTTGTCCACTTCATAGTTTCCCTCTGTAATGGTTATTTGAGAGGTACCTACGTTTTAAGGAGCATAATAATTAATAAACCACAGGTTAAAGTAGGTGAGATGAAAAAACCAACTTAACGGATTTCGTTTCAGACACTACGCCGACCTTTTATTTCAAATTACCTTACATTGGCCCTTTTTCTGTGTTGTCACGCAAGAAAGGGTTCGCCACTTTGCTAAGCGTTATGCAATAACGTACATACTAAGTTGGTTTTTTCATCTCTTGGAAAAGGTAATATGTTTGGTGTGAGAGACCCTATCCCTCGTGGGCTCCCTACGTGTGTGGTTTACAAGTTTTTATGTATAGGCTTTAATGTCTGCTATGTCGGCGAATCCTCTCGGCATTTATCCACACGTGTGTGAGAGCGCATGGTCAGTGATAAGAACTCTCAAGTTTTCAGACATTTACAAAGTTCTCAACACGGTCGCACTTTATGCTCTGATGAGTGTTTTAGCAACTTATATCACGCTTCCACAACTCTCCAACTTAAAATCAAAGAATCTATTCTCATTCAGTGAGGGCAAGCTACACTTAATCATCAACTTTATCATATTAATTTAAAACTTTCCCTGTAATTGCATACATTTTTCTGTTTCTATTGCTTGTTTTGTCCAATCAGGAGTTTGTTGTACACTTTAATTTCAACTTTGTACTTTGTATAAACCAGAACTTAAGATAACAGAAGAACTGTCGAAACATTTTTAAAAAATGTCATATATTTTCTTAAAACAACTATCCCTTCTGACAGTGAGGCGATTTAATTACTGATAATGATAGTGACCAGAATTGTAACAAGAAGTTGTATAATTATTAGAAATTTCACGGTGTTTGTGTTGTTGACATCAATCTAGGAGCCCCAGGTGTGGTTGAAATAGACGAACTGCCAAGTGAAACAACAGACAATAAAATTACCCTAAAGTGGAAGAAGCCAAAAAGTAATGGAAAAGTTATCACCATGTATACAGTGTACCTAAGAGTGATGACTGATGGGAAAGTGGGACAGTGGACAGAAATACGGAAAATCAGAGATGTCTCTGTGAGAGAATTGAAAATAGCATTGGAGAGAGGAAAGGTTTATCAGTTTGCCGTTACCGCAACTAATGAGCTTGGTGAAAGCCTAAAACAAGAGGAAGCAAATATGCAGCAAGTCAAGGCAGAGGGAAGTATGTTCAAATGAATCTTACTTTTCCCCCCTGTCGGTTAATCATTTTCTCTACTAAGTTTTCAAGCACTCTCCGTGTCATCAACATCAAGGTTTTTTAAGGGTGAATTCTTCACTTGCAAAAACCTGAATCAATGAGAAAGATTTTACCATTGGCTGATGTACGAGAAGTTGTTTTGCAGTGTATTTTGTTACTACATTTCAGTTAACAGGTTTATTAAATAATAATAGTTAAACGGCGGCAATTACACTCCCAGCTGATGGCTGTGTGAATAATATCAAATTCAGAAATTACATTCCTATTAGGGATTTGTTTATAACGACAAGGAATTGACCCTTGACATGCAAACGCATTGGAAAGAGACAAAGTCATCCACCAGGCGTAAATAGGGGGGCTGGACTCTGGATCGTAGCATTGATCATTGCATCAGCACTACTTTCTCCACTAGAGAGAAACTCAAATATTTGTTAACCACTGTCAGTTACTTTCATTGAGCTCTAAAATAGAGTTTTTATCCCCACAGATGGTTCGGAAAGCACAGCAAAAGGTAAACGCATTGAAGTTCACAAAGCAACCAGGTGTATTATCAGGCATGATTTGATGCTACTCTAGTTTAAAGATTTAAGGAATGAAGTTATAACAAGTAATACTCTTGATGAGAAGGAACCAGCGACTGGTTTTGCTGTTATTCCTTACATTCACGGTGTTTCGGAACCTATCAAGAGAATTTTGAATAGCCACAACGTTTATATTTCTCAAAAACCTTTTCAGATTTGGGGCATATTTTATTGTCAAACCTAAGGATTCTATCACAAATGAGCAACTATGAAATGAACAGGAGTGAGTCTGAAAGTGACCTTGTTATGATACTGACCTTGCTGCTTTTCAAATGCAAATGACTTTTTTAATCATGCAAACTAGATACTAGTCTCCACCACAACATGGTCAACCTCAGCCTCACTCCAAATCAAAGGCTTGGCAGCTATGTATACAAGAGTAGCATCAAACCATGGTAAATTGTTAAATGTTTACACGTTTTCTTCCGAAAACGGACTTTTTCTAATTGTATTCCGTATCTGTTTAATTAAACAACTCATTCCTGTATGTGATATATTTCCAGGTTTTTGTTTCTGTCGTTGTTGTTGTTTTTAGTCAATTAAACAAAATCTTACTTTTAGAAATTATAATAGAAAGAGTAGCACCTTACTTTTCCTTCATACCTAATCAATGAGACTTAGTTTTTCGGTCATGAGTCTAAGCTATGTAATGAGAGCAGTTTATCGACCAGGATCGGTGTAAATGTTGTTTGAATGTTACTTGATCAAGCTTTGCAAAATGAATCATTTTAGGTCCTGAGGAATGTAACTGCCCATCTAACAACGTCTTGTTAGCCATAATTGGGGTTCTTGCCTTCACAATCCTTCTTCTAATTATTTAAATAATCTGGCTACATAAGAAAGGTAGGTAAAAAATCATAAGCTATGTTAGAGGTTTGGCTGCAAGATTCATTTTTAACCAAAATTTTGACCCACATCCACATCATTTGTCTTTTTTTCCTTTCATCCTTTTTCAGGCGCTGTAGGGAAACAGAGGTAAGAATTTACTGGCACTTGGATTATGTCGATGTAATGTGCCCGATATGGTTTCATCTTAACGCAAAATTCCACTTGAAGCTGATTAGAACTTTTCGTATGCTTCCTCAATTGTAGGAATTATGCAGATAAAGGAGATGTTTACGACGTAAGTAACAGTTAAGACATTGTGGTTATGTTAGCGTGGCCAGAAACTATGTTATCTCACTTTATCTCTACTTTCTACGAGAAAATAAACCCTTGCAGCAAAGAAGGGGAAAAGGTGTAGTTCTACGAAACAAAAGCATGTTGTATTAGTGGAAGATACAATGATACAAGGAAGGAAGTTAGACTAAATAAGGTCTTTGTTCTAGGATCCTGTCCTTTACCAAGCTACTTTAAAGATTTTCCTTCCATTGTCCCTGATGATGATACTTTCAAAAGCAGAGAACAAAATGTTAGTAATAATGAGGACAACAGAGATTATGAAGCTTTTGTTATCTTTTGTTATACAAGAATGTAAAGGTTTGTCTTATGAAAATGGGTAAACTGATTTTTATAACCATGTGGAACTTTTTACTGGGATTAATAGCAGATTTGTATATTAATACCTTAACGGTATTTCGATTTAATAGAATGAAACAGGGTTAGAAGATATCGAACTAAGTGTACCCGTTTCCAGAAAACTCACTCAGCCTCCTGTGGAATACATGGATCTCATGGAAGTCAACAAGGATGATAGAAAAGCACAAAGAACAGCTCCAAGTGCTGATTACGTGCCCTTCATCCGTTAACACGCTGCTGGGAAGTTCCAAGACATAACGTGACCATAGAAAAAATCATTGGTAAAGGTGCTTTTGGTCAGGTTACCAAGGGAACAGCAGTAGGACTTCGAGGAAGTCCTGAAACGACCACAGTGGCTAGAGAGGGAGTAATATATCAATTAAATTGCTTAATTTCTTCAGAAGAGCTGTTGGTTTTGATTGAATATGTGCCTTGCGGGGATCTGTTGGGTTACCTGAGAAAGAGCCGTGGATTAAAAGACAATTACTACAAAGATCCGGATATCAAACCACAAACAAATCTGACGTCACAGCAGTTGATGAGGTTTGCTTGGCAAATTGCTGATGGAATGAGTTACTTGACCTCAAAATCTGTAAGTCAATTGAAAAAGAAACAAAAGGCAAACAACTCTAAAGCCTACTTGTAAGGTGTATCGTCATGTTAAGCTTTGCCTTGCATAGAATGTTATGTCTTTACAAGATCATGCCCAGGAGATGCAAACGTATTCTTACCGTCTTGATGACGTTTTTTTTTGTTATGACCGGGAACCCTCACAACTTTGATTTCATCATCTAACTTTTATTTCAATATGCGAATGGTGATGTTTGTGAATCGTTGCAAGTGCACCCCATCGAAATAGAATATCTGGGTTTTTCTCGTGTACGCGAAGGTAGAGACGTGAATGAATAAAATCTATTGAGATATTGAGCCTACTGAACTGAGTGTACAACAAATATCCATTAAGTGACAAGGAAGAGAGGGAATTACAACTTGAAATTTATAAATTCGTCTTTGGTTGCTAAACTGCTACATTACAGAACCCTATTTCCATTAAAATCTTACGATAAGCGTTCTATGAAATAACTACGTATTGCACAAATGAAGCAGTTTGCTTCTCTCTGGAAAATGAGACAGTAATAATAGTGAATTTAACTTTCTTTCATCTGGAAGAAAGAGAAATACGCACACACTATTATGTTGTTCGACATTTCTAATTTCTTAAGTGAACCAATTCATTTCAGTTCTTTTTCTTCTGCAGCCGCTAATTCTTGCTGTTGCATCAATTCTTTCTTAGATCATTCACCGAGACCTTGCAGCCCGCAATATTTTGGTTGGACAAAAGGAAACGTGTAAAGTGACAAACTTCGGAATGGCCAGAGATGTGCAGCAGGAAAATATTTATGAACGAAAGACTAAGGTAATCAAGAACAATGGAGGTGGGGGCAGTAATTCATATCGTTCAGTTTTGTGATCTTTCACAATCATTGTTGTGGTAGAGCTGATATGTTCCTGATTTTGATCATGAATTCCTTGGGTGGGACCCTAATGAAAATATTAGCTGTGCATATACGAGTACAACTTTAAAAATCACTCTCTGACTAGTCGTTACCTATTATTTTTGAACTGTTTCACTAGATGATATTTGAAATCTTTAGGGCCGTATTCCCGTGAAGTGGACAGCTTATGAGGCCTTGTTGTATGGTAAATATACCACCAAAAGTGACGTGTAAGTATAACTGATTTTTACCAGTGGCAATTTTCCAACAAGGTTTATCAATGTTAATCAGGACATGAATTCTATGCTCTGTCAAAGAATACGTATATATATTTTATTCGTCGTTTATATTGTTTATGTATTGTTTATATTGTTTATGTATCTACAGTCACTTAATTTATATTCGTTTGATTTGTCTTTCTGCAAATGGAGTTATGGAGGTTTGTTGTACGAGATTTTCACCATAGGTAACATCGAATGGATGTCTTTTGTTATATACCATGTTTAATTTAATATTGTATCTTGCTGAGTTAGACAAACGCAATGAGCTTCCTCATGCAATCTCAAACTCCATCAAGTGACGCAGGTGGTGTTTCAGTGAAGGTCGTTTTTTTAGTACATTTATATTTTGATGGTCTTTTGGTTCTTCCAGGCGGTACACCTTACCCACGAATGGATGGAAGAAAAGATGCAGACCTACTTCAGGATGGATACAGGATGCCTAAACCACAACATGTGGATGAAAACTTGTAAGTTTTTTTTTTATACTCGTTATCTCTCATCGTACAAGGAAACGTTCTTTAAATCTCAAACAGATCATTTGAACAATACCAGGTATGAGATCATGATGCAATGCTGGAAGAATGACCCACACGCAAGACCAACCTTCACTGAATTGAAAAATCAGCTCAAGGACATGGAAACCCAACGCAAGGTGAGAATTTTGATCAACATGAACATTTTGTTTTTCACGTAGGACCGACTGGCTTAGGCTCGGCTAATTAGGATTTAAACTTAACATCATTGAGCCTTGAAAGGGTAGTAGTAGGTACTCACCCTTGTAATTTTTATGAAGTTTGGATTGCATCTTTTTGTTATGTCACTGAAGCTAGCACTCCACGAAAAAACAGCGAAGAAGCGAACTACAATGTCTTAATGACAATTGACACTTGATGGTTATTTGAAAGATCATAAGATGATTGCATAACTGCGTTGGGATGCACAAAGTGCGGTGGACGACGACGCAATAAATACTTTCTCCTTGAATTTGTTTTGGTGTCAAAAGCTGACCACTTGTGAGGATAACCGCTTATAACGTAAGAGGCACACTTTTTTAATGATGCTTGTTATTGCATTATTTTTCTCTGCAGGAACTGATCAACATGAGAATGTACGACAAGCAGTTGTCTGCAAACGTCGAGGATTTAATAGTGTAGTTTACGGTGTATGACTGGCTAACAGTTTGAATACTTCGCAACAACAAGTTTCAGGGATTAATCATGTTTGCCTTACACGCCTACTTACTCCAGTTAGACTGGAACGTTTTAATCCAATTGATTTTATATTCGATCAGTGGCTTGGGTACGAACTGACTCAAACTTGGGTACGAAACGACAGGGTGCGGAAAGACTGGATACCCCACCCATATCATAGACTAATTTTGGTAATTTCGTCATTTTTACTCAATAAGAATCTAAGCATGGTTAAACTTGTGAACGTGATCCAATAGTGTCCAAAATGTTTCTTTATATTAAGTGGCTTACAGTATGCGCGGATTGATGGTAGGAAAATTGCCAAAACTTACTTCAGCAGGGATCCAGAATGCCTTAACCACAAAATGTGGATGATAAATTGTAAGCACTAAAGTTTCTTTAAGGCTGACATTCCAATGAAACCTGAAAATGTTACTGTGCCTTTGATTCTATCACTTTTGAGGCACATTTGTAAGTAATTAAAAAGCCTCAATCTATTGCATCTTTTTCTCCTTTAGTAATTGAATTCATTCCCCACTTTATGGGGATATTAATTGTTTAAAATTTGGAAGATATTTGCATATCCACATTCGAGAGAGTAATAAGTTAAACAGTTTTTGTGCTAACGATGAATTCATCATCAAAACAACCTACTTGTTTCGTTTCAATTTGATTCAATTTACTATACGTATATCAAGTATCAATCTGTGTTATATGAAACATTGATACAGCTGTATGACATAATGTTGAGATGCTGACAAGATGACCCGGGTACAAGACCAACGCTCCTCTTTGGTCTAAGAAACCAGCTCAAAGCAATGGCAACATTACACAGGGTAAAATTTTTACATTCAGTTATATCATGTGGGGTCATAAAATATGTCGAGTTATTCAAGATCAAAGTGATCGAAGTGATCATGATAAACTCGGCAACTAAGTGCCTTTGCTCTCCATCAAGTTGGTTAATCAGCCAACTAAGTACAACTGAAGACCTCCTTAGCTGTCAAGTGTTTGAGCATTTTAGATAAGGTCATGCAGAAATAAAGAATTCTTAATGGATATTAGAGAAATCTTCTTATACTTTTCTTTCTTCCTCAGAGGCTGATCAACACGAAAATCTACGACAAACAGTTGTGCGCAAATGTTGAGGATTTGGTAGAGAAGGCGATGACAATTTGTCAACATTTCAGAAAGGAAATTATTCTCCCCTCTTCAGCTAACGTTCCGAAAAAATTAAGATCAAAAAGCGATGAATTCCAAAGCTAATATGGGTGAACTACTCACCCTGTAGCAGTTAGTTTTATTAATTTTGTGTTCCTTTCAATTCAGTTGTGATATAAACTAGGCGTTTACATGACTAAAACAAAACATAATAAACAAAAATAACAATGAGAAAAATTTGTCAAACTGACAGGTATTTTTACGCTGTCAAAGTTCCTTTGAAACTGTGAATAGGGTATGTAAATGTAATTTGGAGGTGGTTATCTTTATCATCATAATCATCAATATCAATATGATTATTGTTATTATCATCAAAATCATTATTAACATTAGTATTTTTATTATTTTTATATTTGTAAGAATTACAATTTCCTCCATTGTGATGGGTTTAAGAAACTCCTATTTTCCACTAATTTCCACTAATTCACTCGCCAGGTTGTTATTGGACAGTTTGTTATCAGGCAGTTCAGCAAGCCACTCCCATTTAAAGTTGTAGTTTAAATCAACCAATCGCATTCAAAGTTGAAGTTTAAATCGACCAATCACAACCATTCAACAATTTACGCCTCCTTTATAAGTCTTTTTAATGCATATTTTCCCTTTCTTTCATAACTTGGAAATTCTTTTTTTTTCGGAATTTGTAACTTTTATGATTAATTACTCGCGATAAGCAAATCGAACTCCATGCGGTCGTCCGATTGTGTTATCACTCGTATTATTACAGACCGAATTGGTCTCCACTTAGTCCTATTACCGTTATTTTTCAAGATCATTGTCCAAATAAATACTCAGATTTTTCTAATTATCAAGATTTTTTAAACTCACATTTTCCTCTTACCATGCAGGTAGTTCAAATCCCGTACATGCCTGTTTTTTTCAGGACGTATTTTCACTACTACTTAAGTAGTGTTCATAACTGTGAGGATCGCTTCCACATTCGAAATAACAAACACTTGTATTAGCATCAAATTATTCGAATAACTTGGCCGTTTTGGATAGTAGCTTTAAAGAAAAACTCGATAACCAAATTTTCAGAGGATGCGTAATGGTGACTATCACCGGCAAATACTAAACCAGTTCTATATTTGAAGTAGTTCTACATGAACAAAGCTTGTCCCCAAGAAATTATTTCTATTTTCTTCTTTACTCCCAAACTTTCCAGTTTTAATCTTTGAAAAATTGCGTTGATCCATGAATGTTACCTGCCATAAAGACCTTTTCTTCAAAATATTTCTTCCATAATTCAGGCCCTGATGAACCAATTTCGGTAGAGTACGAAGAGAAAAATAGCAAATTAATCGAACGTTTTCTGTTTCTCATATTTTAGCTATTGAAGTTTTATAGCGCTTTCCAATTTTTTAAAAAAAAGAAAAAAAAAAGAAAATGTGAGTGTCTCTCAAAATTAAAATAAAGAGTAGATTTCATTTGCAATTTTTATGTAATGCCACAGTAGGAAGTTTTTAGATCTCCCTCCCCTCTTGGTGTTACAACAAATTCAGGGTCAGCAGTTTATTTGCCGATTAGGCTTCAGTCCCCGCGCCCGTATGTATATATTTAAATTCTCACGCGAAAAGAACAGTACGTTATTCAGTATTAGCCCTTCGTCAGAGCGATCGGAGGAATTGTGGGTTGTGTGTGGGTTTATATGCAGAAAGTGGAGCTGCGCCATTGTCGTTCAAGCGGGCCACCACCATGCCCAACAAACTGATCGACAGTCAACACTACAAACAGCTGAGAAGGAAAACACTGACTGCATTCCATTTACTCCTACATTTCACCCTCACAACCACGCAGTTTAATCTATCATTCTTGAAAATTTTAAATTTCTCCAAAACGATTCAGAGACTGGCACTATCTTTTCGCAACCCCCACTTATTTCATTCCAACGTGACAAAACACAGGCAACTTTTTAGTCAGGAGTTCATTTCTAACCAATGACCAATCTGGAACTTTTAAATGAGCTCGCTCACGATGCAAAACTTGTCCTTAGCTTTCATTCATAACGTAGAGAGATCCATTAAGATCACTGATCACTTTACGTGTACCTCCGCCAATGTTATTTACTGCATAACTTGCACTTATTACAATAAGTTATACATCGGCGAAACAGGAAGACGACTAGGTGACCGATTCCGAGAACACCTTCGCGACGTGGAAAGAAATGACAAGGACGCATCCAAACCAGTCGCTAGACACTTTAATCTTCCTAATCATTCTAAACAGCATATGGCAGTTTGCGGCCTTTCCTTACATCTAGGCAGTTCGGAAAGCCGTAAAACACTAGAACAAAAATTTATTTTCCTAATCGGCACCCTTAATCCCCACGGAATCAACGAGCGCTTTTCATTCAACTAATTTATTCCTGTTTTCTCGTCACCATTTTCCCACCAATAGCGTAGCTCCACTTTCTGCATATAAACCCACACACAACCCACAATTCCTCCAATCGCTCTGACGAAGGGCTAACGCTCGAAACGTCAGTTTTTTTACCCTTTACGTTGGCTAATTTACGTTTTCAACTCAGTTGTTAACACTAAATTACCTGCTATACTCTCCTACCGACGCAGCACCACAGTTTCTTTAGAAACTTACCCCTTTATCGTTATTCAGTTTGTTTTCTTTTCATCGTTTCTTTGTGGTATTTCGTGTAGTCCCTTTATCCAAACCGTCAGGTACGTTTTGCGTTGTCTTTTGCCGTTTGATGTTTAGCTTTGTAATCGTAGTTATTTTTTTCGGTAGTTGGTTGAATTGTGATTTAGTTATTCATGTTTTTGAAACTACTGGTTTAGAATAAATTGTATGGTATGAGTAACTGTCTGGAAATTTACCCGTGCGTTCGCTACACTTGGTCTCCCCATGACCCCTACTCCCCTGCATCCCTCCACTTAACATTCCATCTCGTAACCAGAGTTCATCTGGGGCTCCCCTCTGACTTAAGACTTACCTTTGCCAACACCGTAGCTGTAATACACAACAAAACTAGTTGTTTTTTCCACTTCGTGTTCGTGCAGTAGTTTCTCGGCTGATTCTATATCGGGCACAAAACTTAGAGTCTTATGCCCCATTCACACCAAAGCTTAAACATGTTTAAAAGTTGTTTTGTTAAACACAGTTTAATTTTTTTTTTCTTCATAGAAACTATTTAACCGAATATTTTTGACTTGAATGTAGCACATTGGAAATACAAGTTAGCTAGTACTTGAATCCAATGGAAAATCAAGTTTTTCAGTTCTCTGTTTATAATTTTCATTCAATGAAAACCAGTTTAACAAAACATGTTTTGCTGGTGTGAATGGGGTATTAGAGATGTTTTTAGATGACATGGTTCGAAGATTCACAAAGAAGCTGATATCAAGATAAAGAGAATCTTGAGGAAAATTTCCCCCTAAAAAATTGATTCGATTTGATTTTCCCGCACTTTTTGCTATATACTGACTTAGTTTGCGCGTCTGGATTGCGCAAGTATTTTGCACGCAATCCGCTTGACCTCCGTTTCCGGCCCCAGGAATATGGGTACTCTCGTGCATCCCTACAGGGAATAGATTAGCGAAACCCTATCTTGATTATATTTAGCAGCCACTGGAAAAAAAATCCACGGGTGATAAACAAGAAAGAGGAGATGGAAACTGTCTGTTACAAGTTAACATAACTCACAGTTTTTCACTTGCGTGACTTTCATTCAGCTTCACACACGCGCGTGATCGACATCGCTGCCATTGACAGTCACGCTCTTTCGACACATTGACAAGTTTCACGTATAGTTTACTCAGAATGGAAGGTTTCTTCGAAAGAAAAGTTTCTGCAATAGCTCTTATCGGAGTTGAGCACGCCACCCAAACAATCCAGCGGTATTCTTGTGAGTAAACATCAAAGCGAGGCTATCGGGTCACCATCGATCAGATTTGTGTGAGAAAGTGAGGAAAACTTATGGAGTGTTCCACAAATCTTCCACAAGCGGCCTTTTTTTCCGCTGAGGAGAAAGTGCAGTTGATAAGTGGTAATTTCCCACGGCATATTACTAAAGAAAGACTCAAAGAATGGTTGTCATTCCTTAAAGGGACGGCTAAAGATGGTAGTGCACGGTCTGAAGCAACGAAGGCTGAGTTATCTCAAAGGTACACAGATTGCAATATTTTTTGTCCCTTATAATTATTGCCATTGCTTGAAGGGAATATCGAAGCATAAGTTCTATATCGATTTGTTTTACCTGCCGCAGGGTCATCAGTTATATAAAAAATGGTTGGGAGAAAAATTTTACGGAGAAGTGGCAACACTTGGCGGCAAGTAAACCACTGGAGCAAACGGCGACCGTCAATTGTGATTTCCCTGGATCTGCACAATGGGTTTCGCTGGTTGACGCGAAGGACGATGTCCCTTCATTTAATATTCAGAATATCGTGTCTTACTTTATTGAAAGAAAAGCTAAAGACAATGAATCCAACAAAGATTTCAAGAATGTCAGCAGCAAAGCTTTCGGTTTGTTTCGACATGGTCATATCCAAAAACTTAGTTTGCCATTTCTCAAGTAAACATGAGATGTCGTCATTCTTTAACTGAAGTTGATGTTCCCAGTTTTCATCTACAATTTGAAATAAACCTTTACTTTCGAGATGTTCAGTTTCCATACCATCTGAAACAGATTTAAAATCGGTGTTTTCAATGTTTATCGGTTCGGGGGCTGAATGCTGCTGCGATTTTTCTATTTTTGTTTTCTTTGTGTTCAACGTTGCTCGATCAGCGGGCTCTTTCCTCTTTGGTTTTTCAACAGTAAATATAAACTTTGTCGGTACGGAATCTTGCTTCAAGCGAATTCTTTGTCCTCCCATTGGTTTTATGAAGCAATTAGCTTCAAAATGCTGACTACAGACATAAGAGTTTTTGTTTACCGGAGTGTTCTCTCGACGCAGTTTCACGAGCCATTGTGCTAGCAAATTCTTGTTTGACAGCGGCAGCGAATGCCATGATAAGTCCTTGCATTCCGCTTTGGAACTTCGGTTTTGACACCCAAAAGCTATGCAATGTTTCACCATGGATAAAGAAACTAAAAACTCGAGAAAATATTATGTAAATACCAAGCTACTACTAATTTCCCTCTCTGCTTTCTTGTACTTTGGGGCGAGCTAGACCCGATAGCCTCGTTTTGGCGTAAGCTCATCCGGAGACCGCTGATTTCGCGTGCTCAACTCCGATAAGGGCTATTCATGCAGATATCCCGAGTCGTGACACTCGGTCCCAGTCTTAAAACTAAGGAAAGCCTCCTCGTCCTTTCCTTCAACGGACTTCCGTAGGATTCAGTCAACCTTCCTCATTGAAGCATCAGCAAAGGACTGATAAGATGGTGTCTTTCCGCGATCATGAAGGTTACTTACTCTTTCTTCTGCTGGTAAAGTTTCATGGGTCAGGTAAGTGTGAAATTTATTCACTTGCACAAAGGATTTTACCATTTCCCATTTAGGCTGAGACATCGCAAACGCTAACACTTCATTTCTGAACGTGGTGTTCGTCGAAATGATTTCCGAACTCCAAGGTGATTTTCAACAGTATTTTTATTTCAAAATTTAGATATGATGTTAGGATTACAATCACGTGATAAGTGAATTCTAAATAACTGCGATGCGATAGAAATCAAGAGCAAAGGATTTTATGTGTCAAGTGTAACAATACCACACATTCCGAATTTTACATCAACATTGAAACTTAGAAGTGCACTATTTTCTTGATTAATGTGAGTCGTATTCTTAGCTATGAGAAAAGTTGCTGCTTTGCATCCATCACTCATTATTGGGAAGAGCTGTTAACAATTTTTCACTCATTGTTGGTTCAAATAATGACCTCAGCGAGGATAACTGCTGTTCGCTATACTGAATGTGACTTCTTCATTCAGAAACTAATTTAAGAAACTACATGCACGCTTGGATGGATAATTGAGCTCATACCTACATGTATGATTTCTCTACTTGACCAGTTTTTAGCGGAGCTCGCAGACTAATAGCTGACCGCAAGTGAGCTTGGCAATCAATTTATACAAAAACACCTAACATTCATTATATGATGATTATAGTAGTGTGCATGCTCTAATTGGTCATGGATTGCATCATATCTCGCTATAATCATAGTATGCAGGCTGATTATAGCAAGAGCGCTAAATTTGGAAATGGCTGCCTTGCGTTTTGTCAAATGTTTGCCATAAAGTGATCGAGGTAATAGAGGAAAATTAAATTGCAAAGAGCATGAAAGATGCTATAAGATTAGCAGAGCACTTTTCAAAACAAAGGGATGAAGTTTTTGCTGATTCAATTGAAAAACCTCTTAAAACTGCTTGCTCATCTTGATGCAGGTAATCAACATGTTGTAAAAAAATGTGTGCATGCTTTCTTTATTCATAGAATTTACAACAGAATTCAAAAGCAATTATGAGTGATCAAATTAAAACACTTATTTGCTGAAGGCAAAGGGGAGATTGATGAATAATATTTACTTTGCCTTTAGCAAATATTTTGGTAATTTTAATTCACTATTATGTCATTTTCCTACATCAGGGCAATGGAATACGCAAAATATACCTTGGTTATACTCTGTAGAACAGGGCAGGAATATGAACAGAAATGATGCATATGATCTTTCATTTCATTTCCAATTTTTAAACATGAATTTTTCAGGGGTGAAAGCCCACCAGAATTTTGTTCTGATCTTCAAAAAACTTAAATGATTTCTTTTCTTGTTGGTTTCTTCTTTCATGCACATCTTATGTGATGGGTAGGATGCTCAGATAAGAACATAAAAATTTTCAAAAACTAGTGGCCAAAAGACTAGAAAATGAAATGAACGGGATAATAAATCATTTATTCAATGGTTTAACATAATATATGTGTGGACTTATCCACTTTCCATTTTCCACCTTGACAAGTTCTTCTTCAAAAAATTTCTTCAAGTGTGCCACTTTGAAATTTTGGCAATTCACCACTGTAGGTACTCATTTTGGAAATTAAAGAAAGTGGAACTTGTCAGAAATGATTTTCATAAGGTGCAAATAGTTATGTATTACTGTTGTTGAACCTAATTTCTAAGCAAATGAAAGTATATTTCAAGCTGATTTATATCAGTGAATACCAACAAAGTGCATATTTACACTTATTTTTGTGGCTGCTTACACTAAAAGTGCCTTTGTAGTGAACTCTTTTAAGCCCCTCCTCCTTGATATTATCTTTACATTTGTAACTAAAGGGCTGAGAATACTATGTTTATGGTTGTCTATTTTAAGGGGTGTGGGTGTGAATTTCACCCAGGAACCTTCTAATCCAAGTTACTTTAACAATGGTAGTGATGCCAACCTGGTGTGGGACTATGCTGATCCACATAATAACATTCAGCACATTATCTATAGTGTTCTGCTACATGGTACATTTGTCAGAATGATGGTTAAAAGCAGTCATGGTGTCCAAGAACATCCTAACATTCCTCCATCTTATAAAGGAAGAGTTAAAATTGAAGGAAGAGCTACCCTGGTTATCAAGAACGTCAACCCTGGAGACAATACCAAATTTAAATGTGAAATGACGGGAAGCTTTTTGCACACAGTAGAAAGTATAGTGCAGCTTATTGTGGACGGTATGTATTACAGACTTAACCATTGATCTACACACATAAATTAATTCATTCCACTTATGTCTCATATTTCTGAGATCTGTAGAAGGTAACCATTAGCATAACTTTGCACAAACCCTCATATGCAGGGCTAAAGGTGGCTAGCACTATGAAATCAAAACCCATGAAAATCTTGTGAAATAATTCATGGTAAATTCATAGATTTTCCACAGAATTTCATCGTTAAATCTATAGCATTTCCAAGGTCTCAGTGCCATGTAAAAGACATAAAAAATCCCATGAAAAACCTGTGAAAATTTTAATATTCCTGACCCATGAAATATTGTTTAAGGTGACCTTAGGAAGCCATGAAATATTTACACTTATTGTTGTTACTGCTTGCACTAAAAGTGCCTTTATGGTGAACTCTATTTAAGCCCCTCCTCCTAAATATTATCTTTACATTTGTAACTAAAGGGCTGCAAATATTATGTTTATGGTTGTCTATTTTAGTGGGTGTGCATTTTACCCGCGAACCTTATAATCCGATCTACTTTAACAATGGTAGTGATGCCAACCTGGTGTGGGACTATGCTGATCCACATAATAATGTTCAGAGCACTCTATATAGTGTTCAGGTGGCTGGTGCATTTGTCAAAATGATGGTTAATGACAGTCATGGTGTCCAAGAACATCATGATATTCCTCCATCTTACAAAGGAAGAGTGAAAATTGAATGAAGAGCTACCCCGGTTATCAAGAACATCAACCCTGAAGACAATACTAGATTTAAATGTGAAGTGAGGGGAAGCTTTTTCTACTCGGTAGAAAGTACAGTGCAGCTTATTGTGGCAGGTATGTATTACAGACTTAGCATTATTAATCAAACATAAATTAAATGCATTCAACTCATGTCTCTCATATTTCTGATATCTGCACAAACCTTCATATTCAAGGCTGAAAGTGGCTTGTAAGCTATCTAACCCAACTTTTGGGAGCAGTAGTGGTATTTTTACTTGTCATGGGACACCACACTCCTAAAAAGAAAAAAGAGGTTCTATTTTGCTGTTTTTCATTAGTATGAAATCAAAGAGTTATGAAACATTTATTGTTTTATTCTTCTGGCACCAACTACTGGGTTGCTCTGTTATGCATAAATGACCTTTATTAACATGGGTACTGAGATTTTCCCTTTGCATAGCTGTCAATTAAAAGTGGCCTGTCAAAACTAGAAACAATCCAACTGGTTGCACAATTTTGCTACACATAGATCAATAAAGGAAAATATTGCATGAGCAATCAAAGACAGCTTGTGAAATTATTTGATGTCAAAAAAATCGCCTTTTCACGCCTTTTGAAGTGACTTGCTAAAGGGAGTGAAAGTCGTTATTGCACCTTCTGTTGCTTTCTGTGAATTATGATCTTCAAGGTTCACAGATTTAAATTTAGTCAAAAGAATGTTGACTTCCTTAGGTAGTTTTCTGGCACTAAGCAGCAAGTCGAGACCTCAAAGATTTGTGCAATGGAACAAAATTTCTTAAAATTATGGAAGCAATAAACCAAGGAAATCTATAATCCATGCAAACAGAAAATAATTTAATGATGATCAACGTGGCCAGGTAGGAATACTGTTCTTAGCAGATGCTGTTATTCATGGAGGTCAGTTAAACAGCTCTAATTTTATTACTGACTTTGGTTGCTCCACTAAGAAACTGAATGAATTCCACAAAGAACTCTTAGAGACTTCAAGTATTCAATTTCAATTCAGAGTATGAAACGTTTTGTGAGCTTATGTAACCTAAACTTTTCAAAAGCAGAAGCCTAATGTTCTCTAAAAAGACTTTTTAATCTTCTCTCTGGGAGTTTTTCCCAGTGAAGCTTGTGACATCTGGTTAAATCCACTCCCTGATATATATCATTTGCTAGTGTTGATATACCTGCAAAGTAATGTCTAACATTTTATTTCAAAAATTAAAAGCAAATATGGAAAAAGGAAAATTTGCAAATATTGAATTTGTGATAGTGGAGGCTTTTTGCACATCAAAGAGAACCTAAAGGCCTCTTTTGACCAGTTTGATAGCTATTCATTCACTAGTTTTTTCCTGTCTACTAGCCCCATATCCAAGATGTGAATTTAAGCCGCTTTTTTCTCTTAAGTATTTCCCATCCAATATTTAGGCACTGTTTGTTTTGCATTTTCACCAAGACCAAGACTGGACCATGTTGTGTGAAAATTAAATAGTTTGTTTGTTTGTTTGCTAGAAAGTACCTCTGTTTGCCTCATGTTGGATATGGCCCTGACTGGTTTCACTTTAGTTTTAAGGACCAACTCAAATCATCTCACAATAAGTTTTGGAGACACTAATTCAAGATTGTATTGAAATGTAACTCTCCTCTTTAGGGATATAACATATGTTCGTAGAACTCTGATGGAATGACTCTGCTCCATTGTAAATATAATGCCAACGACAGATTGAGGATGTGTTTCATTTGCTTAATGATAACCTCTCTGCTGGGAAGGAGCAAAACGTTTAATAATCTTTAGTTTTAGCTCAAATTTTTAACAGTGGTGTCCATATAGTCCATTCTTAATGCAGGGGGATAATTTGTTTTCTTTGCGTTTGACGTATGTTAAGAACATCTTATTTCTGCGTATAATTCTTCAAAATGCTGAGGAAAATTTCGAAACTCTCCCCTCTGCAAACTCCCTTTGCAGAACAATCATACTGAACGATCGAGTTATTTAATGTTTGATAGAAGAACAATCAGTACAAGAAGATGATTACTTTAAGTATTGGGCAAGCAGCATTCAGCATGCCACCTGGATATTCTTTTTATCTGGAAGAATCCGTAGTCTCTCTTTCATCAAAATTTCAGTTCTCTGGGTTGAGGATGTCTTCTGTAGATTCTTTGTCAGGCTAAAGTCCAAGTGAAGTGTGGCTTGATTGGCTCTATTCCCTCGCCGGATGTAGCATGGATTAGAAATGGAGTACTGGAAAGTTCAGGAAAGAAATCTGCCTTCTTAAAGTTCGATAATAAAAACAGAACGGATGCAGGACAATATACTTGTCGAGCCAATAACTCAGTGGAAGTCCCTTCCACTAACACAACAATTGTAGTCCACTGTAAGTATGTTTTAACCTTAATTTTTTATTTCTGAATTTACTTTATTTACAATGTTAATCCTGTTATTGGGGTCAGTTACACAAAACTGACGAATCTGGTCAAAAGTGTAATGGAAACAGAATTTCACCTCAAATTCTTTTCCGCTTTGTATGCATTGGTCCCAACTATTGGTTAGGACAATTGAATCTAGGTGGAATCATTGCTCACATTATTTTGCTTTGGATGACAAGTTTTCTAAGCAAGTCATTGCTTCAGTTGAACTGGGTTTACACGTAACTCAAAAATTGGCTCAAAGCCATTTCCGAGTAATTGTGACGACCCAAAATTCACTCCGTTTGACTAGGACACAAGGCTAGAGCATATTCTGATTCTGTGTGAGGGCTCTGGTTGGGGCTTAATGGAAAGCTGAGAATTGGTAAAAATTCTGATTGTCCACTGATAAATTACATTTTTTTTTATATAGCTAAGATCAGCTGATAGATGTCAAAATGGGCTGAAACTAAAACCACATGCCCAAGACTCGCTTTTTTTTTTCATTTAAAGACATGAAAGGAAAAACAAATGCTACGGAGCAGTGATTGATTTCCATAACTTTCTGGTTTGAGAGGTACTTAATTGTCTTAGTGTTCGCATATGCTCAGTCATTCGACCTCTTTTGTCGGAAGCCGGTAAAAAGCAAGCATGAACAGTATGCTAATCTCTAGATTTTGAAGTCACTCGTCATTAATGAAATTACACCGTACAAGCTTTCTTGGAGTGTACCACACATATAAAACATGACCCGTTGCAACTGAAAGTACAGTACAAAGCCAGTTTAGTGGGGTCTACATCTTACCCCTTCATCATTTTATTATTTAATTTTAGTGGCTTTCAGCCGATTTTATGCATTCATGGTCTATTTATAATTTGGAAAGCTATCAGTTCTCATCAGATAAAAAAAAATGACAACTGAGCAAGAAAACAAACAAAAACGAAGTAAATGTCCAGAAAGGGCATATTGCCTAAGCCAACGAGATTGGAGTATTAGGGTTTGTTGCTCTCTCCGATCACATTTTGGCATTAGGGTTTCACTTGTGCAAGTACAAATCTATTTTTGCCGGCGTTCTGTGACAATCTTTTTAACATACCATATTCAATATCTGCTTCTTCAAAAGTGAAATTGGGTTTAAACGGTAATTTCCCTTACCGCCTCTTGATTATTGCAGAGAAATATCTATTGATAAAACATATTGTTATAAATACTTGGAATTTATAACAGTATGCAAACAGTTTTAGAGATCGGTGAAACTGTTTGCCAAGACAGTAATCTGCTTGTTGACACTTCATCGTTGGATATAACTTATACTATTTTTGATGCAAGTACAAGCACAGTGTTGTGCAAAAGTAATGGAAACGAAAGTCACTGACTTTCGTCAATTGTTCGCATGAAATTTCATCGAACTCGGGAAGATTCTCACTTGCACCACGCGTAATTTCGCCGAAACAAAGAGCAATATTTCTTCGAATTTTCATTAGTGAACGAAAGTTTGCCATGAAAAGCTTGGGAAAGACAAAACAATTCTCTGCGCGACATGCTCGATCTTCATGTCATGTAATGAACACGAAACAAGATATTAAAATCTCTCCGCACAGAAGGTTCCAAACACTTGTGTGAACTGTGCTCATCGTGTTTTGATTATATCTACGATGCGTTTAACAAAATAAAATTTTGGATTAAAGAAGGAAGGCGAATTCGAGCAAATATTTGAGAAGCACATGTGACTAAAGCGTCCAACAAATTCAGGAAAGCGTAAAAAAAAGGGAAAATCGACCGGATGGCGAGACACGTTGAATTTAGTTGGATAAAATCGTGCACGAGCTGTTTCTCATATAGATATCCATGGAATTTGTTTGAGTGGCTATTGAGCTTTAAGATGTTCCTAAGCTCATAGAAATAGTTCTTGCTCTTTTTAAAATTTGTCTCAATGAGTTCACCCATAATGAACACCGGCTATGAAAATGCGTGTTTGCCCACGTCTGTTTTCACTTGGTCAATAAAGTCACACTTTTCTTCCGTCGTGTTGAAATTTAAAGTTAAGAGTTTTGCATTGATTTGCAGTTTTTCGCGCAGTTTCATTCCTTAGTTTGACCTAAGCTTTCTGGAATATGGCCTCTACATAAGGGAAGGGAAGGGAAGCTCTGTTCCTCAGAAAGTTCCTAGACAAATACATCATCCTGGTATCAATTGAGCAGAATAAGGAATGTCTTAGATTCAAAATGAGTTTTCACTGTTTTGAGAGATGAGATCCTCCCACATGCAGCCTCTAGGGCACTGTTGCACTCATCCTCTGGCTCAAAATTAAGGATTTTCATCAGATATTCTGCATGAATGACAACGTTTTTATGTCTGATTCACAAATTGCTTAGTTTAGTTACCAGAGGATTTATGATAGCTCTCCTGGTAACACTACAGTTGGTGCTATTTTTCTTGCTGCAGTAATGCCATTTTTTTTCAGCATACAATATGTGAGTTAAAGTATTTTGCTTTTAGTCAGCATCCTTACCATTGGTGGATGACTTGCTGCAATTTTCCATTACAAAAGCGTTATATTTTCTGACCAAGGCACTCGATTGATTGATACTAGATTAACCCACACACAAGATTAACCCTTCCTTGTTGCATTATCATGTACCCTCTAGACTTTTACAAAGGGTTATGATTTATGACCAGCGGGAATGTATGAGCCATGAAATAAACAGATGTTAATATTTAATTTGATTTACATTTTTAGACAAACCCGAAGGTGCAAGGCTCATTACCAATGCTTCACAAAATACTGTCACTGAAGGGGACACAGTTACATTCATGTGCATAGTTATGGCTGCTGTGCCAGAAGTGTCAATTTACAAGTTCTATTTCAATGGCCGCCTCCTTGGTGGGAACAACAACAGTGAGTATACTCTGAATAAGGTCAATCGATCTCAGCACTATGGCGAGTACAAATGTGTCCCACAAAATGATGCTGTGAGACTTGACATAAATGGTGGGTAGAAACATCTTTGAGCATTTTTGAGTAATTTGGAATTATAATCCAAAACAGGAGAAACGTTTTTTACCAGTAATGAAACTTTCCACACCTTGAATCATTACAACCCCTAACAGGGAAGAATAGAGACCCTGGTACTGAGATTGACGTGTCTCCAGCTGAAGAGGTGTCTCCCTTGCAAGTATTACTCAGCTTGCCACACAATGCTCCTCCCTAAGGTACTTGAGAAAAGTGCTGATGAAGGATGCATGACCTAAAAAATTTAGCCAATACCTAATAATAAATGGGTGCCTAATAGTAAAACTTGGGCTTGATGATAATGAAGTGGTGTGTGACAACGATGGACTTGTGCCTAATGTTGGACAGGTGCCTAATAGTGATGAATCGGTGCCTAATAATGATGAACAGGTGCCTAATAATAAAACCATATGTTTACTTATGATGAACTTGTGTCTAATGATAATGAAACAAGCCAAATAATGATTCCCAAGAGTATAATAGGGATGAAATGTTCACTGATTTGGGGAAATGACACTCCATGGCAGTGCTCGCCAGGCAAAATTTGGTTTGTTACCTTAGACTGTTGTCAGACACAAGAAGTCTGTAAGTTTGTACAGCTTTTTTGGGAGCCTATATAAGGTTTTACATTTTATTTTTACTGTGTAGCAGATTACCTGGAATTTAGGTGCAAGTTTGAGATTAACCCTTGGTCTCATTATGTAAAAAAAAAAAAAAGAAGACAAACCATGATTCCAAAGCAATTATCCTGTGTCCGCCAAAAACTGTAAACTTATTCTTGTTATTAGAGTATTTTAAAACTGATGCAAATTCCGATTAGCTGACATGGTGAAAGTTTGTTTCCACTTTTTTATATTTTTTTTTAGGTATGTGCTACACTTTATAATCTTATTTCTATAGCGTAATAGCTGGATGGTTTTGAACCAAATCACACTCTAATGTTATGGTGTGAAAATTTGTTGTTTCTCTCTTCTTACCTAGTTCCTGTCCAGTTTACAGAAGTGCCACAGAATATAACAGTTAACACGTCAACTCCTCTGTTTTTGAGTTGTGATGCCTCGGGTTTTCCTGAACCTCAGATAAGATGGGAAAAATCTGGGATTAATTTGTCCCGCACCAAACAGTTGAACCTCACCAGCAGTAACAGGAACGATGCAGGAGAATATGTTTGCATCGCAGGCAATGGGGGGAGACAGGAAAAGACAGTAAGAGCTTATGTCACTGTGCAATGTAAGTCTTCATTTCAGTATGTCATAAAATGCTGCCACCCTGTATTTATTGGTCAGTTGCCAAAGTCCCCAATTTTTTTCTCCTTAATCATTGTAAATTTAACTTCTTTTTGTGGTCACCTCTATTAAGTGGTCTTGGTCACCTTTGATTGAGTGACAACAACCTGTTTGTATTGTCTTCCACTTGTAATGAACGGTCACATAAAAAGGAAACACTCAATTAAAACTAAAAATTATTTTTTGAGTAAAATGTAATCCATGTTTCTCTCCCAAATTTAATTTTAATAGTATTTTTAACAAGTTTTTGTGCATAAAGTGATCAATTATGACATAAAATGGCATTTTTTATTGTTTTTAATATTACTCTTATTCTGTGGAACCCCATCTCCTGTGGATGACCACTCAATACAGGTTTGACTGTACATAAATGCACCTATTTTCAAAATGTTGCAATTGAAAAAAAATTCTAAGAAATAAATGCACTTTTTTTTCCAATAAAAAAGTGATGACAGAATAAATTATAAGGAGAGAGGATCAGCACAATAAGTCCTTGTCAAGTCCTTGTTTCACTTTCGCACTCTAAAGAAAAAGTAGTGTTCTTTCGATGTGAAATATACATGCATCATGCATCAGCTCTTTGATAAGAAGAGAAAAACTGCGCATATTCTCAAAACTGCAACGTTTTAGATAACAGGTGTATTAATATGCATAGATGTACAAAGTTCACTAAAATATACCCCAAAAAAACAACATACCCAAAGTCAATATTCAAGAAAAAACCCTTTCAAAATTGACAATTTCCTCAACCTCACCCACTACTAGTCTAATTATTGCAACCCAATCACATAACCAATTCTCTCAAATCGTATGATTTTTTGATAGTGTGTACTTTTTCCTATGGCCAGCTTTTCTTAGCATCTATCTTTTACAAGCTGACATCTGAGAAGAATCACTGCTTATTCTCAGATGTCTTGAAGACCACACTGGCAATTTGCCCCATTGTAGGCAAACCCTACAACTGATTAAATTTAATTTGATCAAAAACACGAAAGGCATTGGATGAAATCAGCCTCCCCTCAAGTCTCCCTTCTTAAATATTCTGTGATCTTTTTTCTACCGAATGATGAAGTCTATAGTTTCCCTTCTTTCACTGTCTTCTGTTTATTTGTTTGTTTGCTTTCCTAACAGTCTTAAATACAGTGCTACTAAGGAATGTGAGGGGCAAATAAAATGTCACAGTCATCACAGATGTTATGTATTCAGTTTTATACATGCAGAGTATTGCATGAATATATCACTGTAGTAAGTGCAATTGCCTGGTAAACAATATGCTATTCTTCCACTTAGGAGGAAGCTTCGTGTACACTAAATTTGAAGTTCAGGGCTTTCGGTAGCTTAGTCGGCTACTAAGATCCACCGAGTACAATAGCTGTACCAAACATAATTTTTAAATACACCTCTATAATAATAGATGTACACAACTGACATGTATGAGTGAAGCATGTCAAGCATTAAGCCAGTCAAGTGTTCTTATGTAGAATAAAGTTTCAAAATTATTGGAATAAAATTAACCTCTTAATAATAAATGTGTAATATCTCTTTAAAATATTAAAAAAGCCCCGTCATTTATGAATTTTCAAACAATAAACGCCAAAAAAACTTAAAGATGGAATTTAAAAAAATGCGAAAATATGACCCATCTTTTGACTGAGATTTTAATCGTTGACCGACACGCAGAGGCCAAAGCAATAAAAAATTGCAGACTCGAGAGAGAATCATATGAAATCACTGACACCTGCTCACCTGGCTTCAATTTCTGGAGAGTAAATTCTGCGACACTTCAGTCTTATCTTCTCACACATGAATTAAAACATAAATTTAATTATTTGCAAGCAGTTTAGGGGTAAAATTAAATGTTAAATTTTACATGAAAAGAAACACATTACAGTAAAATAAAGCAGAAGTATATTACCTTTATGTTTAGGCTTCTGAATAAAGCTACAATAGGAATTAGACATGCAATTGTTTGCCCATGTAAACTGGGTGCAATAGACGGCCGTATAGGAAATTTTACGCAAACGACATTACATCCTTGAAGTTGACATGTACTAAATCCCGAAACAGCGAAACGAAACGACTGAAATGGAACAAACGAAACGAACAAAACGAAACTAAACAAGCGAAATCACCGAAACGACAAAAACGAGACGAACCCAACGACCATACTGAAACGACCGAAACGACCACAACGAAATGACAGAAACTATCAAAATAATATACAACTTGAATGATGCAATATATTTCTGCTTTATTTTATTTAGGAAGAGGTCCCATTTTCAGTGAGACAAAAAGCATTTCCTGTATTTTGAACGAATCGAGTAGAAAGCATAAAAATATATCGATGAAAAATTACCATGTCCAAAGAATGCAGCTTACTCTTTATACAGTAGAACTAAATCCATGAAACCCGCGAGTTTGTTTGCATCACACTTAAGCGGTTCATAATTTCTTAGAAGTTTGACGGGTCCTCACATGAAGATATAGTCAAAATCAAGTTACTGCGTCAGACTACTATATGAATAACAAGTAAACCTTGCTATAGTTAACTAAAGAGCAAATGATAGAAGCTTACTTACGCCGCTCGCTACTATTTGAAAACTTTCTGGGCAAAAATGCTTGTCCAGATTTCATAAAGAAGTAATCCGAAAGTTAATTTCTTTTGCCTTTACACCACGACTGAATTAAACATTCCAATCGAAATGATTTGGAGAATTAAAACAGTCTGACATGTTGTTTAAGCAATTAACGGCTGGAAGGTTTACATCTACTTCTACTTTTATTAATTTGGTAAAATCTGTACAGGCATCACACCAACCAACCCGCGTGCAAAGTGAGAAGACTATATGAAGGCTTGAAATTATATTAAGAACGATTTTGATCAAGAAACGGGCCAGTGATATTCCACAATAGTGCAAATAATCGTGAAAGCTGATCGTGGAAAAGCGATTGCGTGACGCTCGGTAAGTTGTAAGATGACATGTTATCACAAACCAGACGAAAAAACACTTTAAATTCTCAGTCTGCCTTTTGTGCCCACTCTGCAGTCTAAATTTTTTACCTAGTCTATATTTTGTATCCGGTCTGTACTTTGCATTTTGCAGTCTGCAGTCTACATTTTGTACTAACAGGTATCCGTGGCATCGATACTGTTTATTTTTAGTTACAGTTATTCGCACAACACACACAATCGATCATAAAATACCTGTTTGTAAGTGTTCATTCGACGTTTTCGTTCTTTTTCGCGTTAATATTCTTTCCTTTCGTAAAAATGTAGACATCACTTAAAATGTTTCAATTAATCCACCCACTCAAAAACAACTCTTGCATGCGTAGCATGCCTATGTTTTTATAAGTATAGGCTACGCTTCCCTATTGAATTAGCGAAAGTCCCATTTATTAGTTCAATTATAAAAAAATACCTCGCGTTTTAACTTTCTGAGTTATATTTTGTGAAGGCTTGAAATTAATTACAAACGATTTTTAGGCCGATTTTTAGGCCGCGAGTCAATCCATTTAATAATTTTTCTACCAAAAATTATCTTTTAATTATTATTTTGCTGGCATTTAAAGCGATTTGGGAGAGAGAGAGAAAAGAGAGCATCAAAAAGTTAGACATAGTTTGATGCTACTCTGGTTTGCAGATTTAATGAATGTAATTGAAGAAGTTACAATTCATAGACCCAACGTTTCGACACTCCTGTCTAGTGCCTTCATCAGGGGTGATCTAAACGCTGCAACAAGAGGTCCTTTTATATGATCACTAATTAGCGGCCTTTTTTCTGACGAGGTGTAAATAGGCGTCAGGAAGCAAACCACCATTGTCACGATTTAAAGGAGCGTGGGCGGAGTTAATATGCCAAGCTTCTAAACAAAGGCGCTGGTGGTAACGCCGATTAGTGGTGATAATTTTAGAATTATCCCACCCAATTGTATGGTTGGTTAGGCATGTATGCTCCGATAAAGCTGAATTTTCCTTTCTGCAAAGAGAAAACCGCTTTTTGGTGCTCTTTTAACCGTGTACCAAACCGACGTTCGGTCTGTCCGATGTATTCGTTGTCACAGTCATTGCAAGGAATAGAATAAATGGTGTCGGTTCGTTGTTCTTTCGTGACAGGATCCTTAGGTTTGGCGAAAGTATGCCCCAAAGTCTGAAAGGGTTTTTGAGCAACTTTAACGTTGTGGCTATTCAAAATTCTCTTGATGGGTTCCGTAACACCCTGTATGTAAGTAAAACAGCAAAACCAGTCGCTGGTTCCCTTTCATCAAGAGCGTTACTATTTGTACCTGGTTTTTGGCAGTTACGGAGAAAAGTTTTTGTATAGCCATTTGCCTTAAGGACATTGGAAACATATTTCTTCTCAGCCTTCGAATCGAGTGAAGATGGTAGACAGTCAGCCCTCCTAAGTAAAGTTTTGGCTGCAGACTTTTTATGGCAAATAGGGTGGCGAGAATCGAAAGCGAGGTATTTGTCGGTGTGGTTAGGTTTACGGTAGATACTTGTCTCTAAATTACCCTGAACCCCTCTGGACACATTTAAATCAAGAAAGGGCAAATGTCTACCCTTTTCGCGCTTAAGGGTGAATTGGATCGACGGCTATACTGAATTCAAATGCGACAAGAGGCGCTCCGCTTCATTTCCGGATATCGCAGAAATAACATCATGGACATATCGTTTCCAGAAAAAGGGTTTAACCAGTGAAGTGGCTTAGGCCCTTTGTTCCACGTCTTCCATTACATGTTAGCAGTGACAGCAGAGACGGGCGAACCCATCGCTGTACCAAAAACTTGTTGATAGTAGGTGCCGTTATATGTAAATTGCGTGGTTTTGAGGCAAAGAGACAGCAGATGAATAATATCCTCCACAGGCAAAGAAGTTCTTTGTCCCAGGGAAGCATCCTTTCTGAGTCTTTCCTCCGCAACCTTAACGGCAAGATCAACTGGGATTTTGGTGAAGAGCGAGATAACGTCGAAAGATACTAATTCTTCACAAGCGTTAAGAGTTTTATCTCTTATGAAATCTGCAAATTCGCAGGAATTTTTGACAGCGTAATCAGTATTCCCAACAACAGGCGACAAAATTCTCGCAAGATAACCAGAAATTGCATAAGTCGGAGAATTAACAAAAGAGACAATGGGTCTCAAAGGAATTCCCGGTTTGTGAATTTTAGGTAAGCCATAAAAACTTGGACATAAGCCGTCACTACTGTATAACATTTTGTACGTAGAGTCACTAACTCTACCAGCTTTTTTCAAATCAAGCAACATTTTGTTTAACTTTCTTTGAGTTTTACTGGTAGGATCAGAGTTTAAGACAGCATACGTACTCTTGTTATTAAGCAGAGACAAAGCTTTGTCGTGATATTGCTGTTTGTCCATAACCACAACACAATTACCCTTGTCAGCAGACAATACGAGCCTGTCCGGATCCTTTTTGATAACTATAAGCGCATTGAAAAAATCCTTTTGAATGTTTTTGGGAGGAGGTTTAGCACGCCTGAGTATGCTACTTACTTCTGCTCTTACCAAATGCCTACGATCGTCGTTGAGTTGAGAGATACTCTCCTCAACAGCGGCGACAATTTCGGCAGTCGGTATTTTGCGAGGAGCAATAGCAAGTACAAACCACCCCGTTCCAGCGCGGATATCTCCTTGGAGGAAAGGTTCATGACCCATTTATCTTTCAGAGATGAGCCTGAATTAACAGGAGACCTCTTACTGAGCAAGTGACGGAGTTTTTCTGTCGTGTTTCTCTCTCTGTTTGGTAAACTTCTGCAGTTCGAAAGAACTGCAGAACTCCTCGACCCAGGAAGTTTCGGAGTTGTTAATCAAAGCAGAAAGTTCACTGAGTGAACGAGAGAATAACCCACGCAAACGCAGTATGGAACTGTGACATTCATCTATTCGTAGCTTAGGAAAAGAAAAACCAGTACGGACCATGACCTTGTATCCTTTAGCACTCCGTACTTAAGGACCTCTTGAGGATCTCTTAAGGACCTCTTGTTGCAGCGTTTAGATCACCCCTGATGAAGGCACTAGACAGGAGTGTCGAAACGTTGGGTCTATGAATTGTAACTTCTTTAGTTACATTCATTAAATCTGCAAACCAGAGTAGCATCAAACTATGTCTGATTGTCCACCTGGTTGCCGTGTGAACTTTAATATATTAAAAAGTTATTTACCAGCTTGAGGCCGTGACCTACGTATTTGTCCAGCCGGCAAAACGAAATTTATTTATAAAGAATGGCAACAAAGGAACGGATTACTCTGCGACTTACGAAAGTGTTGCCGTGCCAGTGGATAGAGATAAGGAAATACGGACCGCGCTAAGTACCCACTAGATTGCAGGATTCGTTACAGTGCCCTCTGAGAAAAAAATACACCTTATTTTAGCTAGTTGTAAAGTAATTTTTCCTAGCCCTGAAGAGGCGAGAAAAATACGATCAATGAGCAAAATTTTTGCCCCCATTATATGTTAAACCATCGAATAAGGGATTTTTTATTCCACTATTATTTTCAGTTTTTAGTATTTTAAGTTTAGTATGTGAATTACATCTTACGGCTTAATCCGTAGCAATCGCATAAGGTGTACTTCAAAGACGAAAACAGCTAGGACTAAACCATTAAAGTGTTCTTTGTGTTCTTTCCTGCTTAAAAGTTCGCTTCTTTAAAAGTCAAATTTAAAAAACAAAAAAAAAATCAAAGTTTGGATCGTCCAGTCCGACCAATATGTTGCTACGTATTTTTAGCCTTGTTGTAAAGTGTAATACTGTGGCATATTTTGCTGTCAATGACACAATACTGGAATGATAAAGCTCGTCAATGTTTTGATTTGTATGAAGTATCACCAATTACTTGTTCAATTGCTTATTGCATTTTCATTTATTCTTAGACCCGCCCACAGTTCAAAATATAACCACGTCATCTAAGAAGTCTTGGACTGGCCAGACAGTGACTCTGAATTGTCTTTCTGATGGTGTTCCTACACCAACACTCTCTTGGTACAAACCTGAAGGAAGTGAAATAAACAGAGTCAGAGCCAGAGAAAACAACGTACAAGTGCCACTCATAAGTGATCAAGATTTTGGTCATTACAAGTGTATTGCTGCCAATGGACTTACTCCATCTGATGAGGAGTTAATGAAGATAAATCAGATAAGTAAGTAACAAAGATCAGTGTATTTGGTAAAAGAAAAACTACATATAACATCAGCATTTTATTTTGCTTTTACTCATTACCACTGTTTCTGGTGTATTAGAAGTAAAAGCTGTCGACGCCTTGCCCTTTGGTAGCATTAAACACGTTACAAAAAAAACGTTGAACATCAGGTAGATTGACGACATCCTCCCATGCGAGTATTAGTGTAGTAATACAAGTACTTGCGTCCATCTTAAGTATTGTGACGAAACTCGCCTTGAGGTAATCACCAAAAAAATTCTCCTTGCTTTTTTTTTTGTTTTTGTTTTGTTTTTGTTTTTTTTTTGCTCAAAATTATCCCTTTTTTATGGCACTATGTAGAGAAACCAGGGAAAGCATCCATCAACTTATCAGAATCAGTCTTTCAAGCAACTGTTATAACAATACGATGGACTGCACCAGCTGATGATGGAGGAAGTCCAGTTATAGGATACCGACTGATCTTACAAAAGGATGGAACTGAGATAGAAAAGGATAATATCACCGATTCTGGGACAACAAGTTATTCGTTTCGTGGTTTGGAGACAAATACCAACTACACGGTGAAACTGTTTTCCAGAAATTTTGTATTCGAGGGAGATCCCACTGTAAGGAGAATTAGGACTATATTTGAAGGTGAGGAATCACAAGTGATGTCGTGACTGAGCACTTTACATCAATTATTTTTTTTGCTAACTTAGATTTTTCCCAGTTTTAACAATATTATATGCTCGCCGCATTATAAGTGTTTGTCCCCTCCTTAGTGGCCAGTTTCTTTTCCTTTCTAATGGTTATTTGAGAGGTACCCACGTTTGAAGAAGCCTACTAATAAATAAACCACAGGTGAAAGTAGGTGAGATGAAAAAAAACTTAACGGCTTCCGTTTCAGACACCACGCCGACTTTTTATTTCAAATTACCTTACATTGGCCCTTTTTCTGTTGTAACGCAAAAAAGGTCTCGCCACTTTGCCGAGCGTTATTGTGATAACATAGATATAAAGTTGGCTTTTTAATCTTTTAAAATAGGTAATATGTTTGTTGTGAAAGACCCTATCCCTCGTGGGCTCCGTACGTGTGTGGTTTTCAAGTTGTAATGCCTGTTATGTCGGCTAAACCCTCTCGGCATTTATCCACACGTGTGCGTGAGCACTTGGTCTGTGATAGAACCTCTCACATTTTCAGACATTTACAAAATTCTCAACAATGTCGTGCTCTATATTCTGATGAGTGTTTTAGCATCTTAGATCACGCTTCCAAAACTATCCAACTTAAAATCAAAGAAGTTATTCATATTCAGAGAGGGCAAGCTACACTTAACCATCAACTTTGTCTTGTTAATTTGAAACTTACCTTGTAATTGCATATATTGTTCTGTTTCTATCGTTTGTTTTGTCCAATCAGCATTTTTTTATACACTGTAAATTCAACTTTGTAATTTGTATTAAGCAGAACTGAAGATGACAGAAGAACTGTCGAAACGTGTTTTTAAAAGTAATTTATTTTCTTAAACCAACTGTCCCTTTTGACGGTGAATGTACCAAGTCATGCGCGATGTCAAACTTTAAAAAACAGAAAATAGTTAGTTCCTTTCCGTAATTACGTGACACCAATGAGTGGCGAGTTGCAACGTCATCTTTGCATCGTCCTTCATTTGATCATATGTAAGTAGCAATTAAATGCCAGTAGAGATCAGTGTATCATTCCGCTTCACTTTGTAAATGCATTATTTGTTTTAGGCTACAACCAACCATCATTTCAGGCTTTTCATTATCACTTTTTGTCCTTTCAAGTTATTTTGAATTCTTCTCAATACTTAACTTAATTTTGCTTGCTATACACTTTCGTTTAAAAAGTATCACCTAAAAGCTCCTTGACCAAGTTACAGATTATTTAATCACTGATAATGGTTGTGACCAGGTTTCTGACAAGATGTTGAATAATTATTAGAAATTTGATGCTGTTCATGTTGTTGACATCAATCTAGGAGCCCCTGATGTGGTCGAAATAGACAAACTGCCAGGTGAAACAACAAACGATACAATTACCCTAAAGTGGAAGGAGCCAGAAAGTAATCGAAAAGTTATCACCATGTATACAGTGTACCAAAGAGTAGTGACTGATGGAAAAGTGGGACAGTGGACAGTAATAAGGAGAATCAGAGATGTTTCTGTGAGAGAACTGAAAATACCGTTGGAGAGAGGAAAGGTGTATCAGTTTTCCATTACTGCAACTAATGAGCTTGGTGAGAGCCTAAAACAAGAGAAAGCAAATATCCAGCAAGTCAAGACAGAAGGAAGTATGTTCAAATGAATCTCATTTTCCTCTTTCAACGGTTTGTCCTTTTCTTTATTAAGTTCTCTAGCACTCTCCGTGTCATCACCATCGAGGTTTTTACGGGTGAATTCTTCGCTTATAAAAACCTGAATCAATGAGAAAAATTTCACTTGCATCGCAGTTGATATTTTTGTGCCTACTACAAGGATATAGCAAATCCATTAACCGAGATCTTAGTCATCGGCTGGCACACACAGATAGTTTTAAGTAGTTTACTGACGCATGCTAATCTGAATCTGGAAAGAGACCTCTGCAACACTTTATCTTCTCACACTTAAATTAACTGCTTTTTTCTTTCCTTTGCCACCATCACTTAGTTGATGCCTCTCTCCCACAGAAAAATGTTCACTCTCCCACACTGAATTCCGAGAACTTTTCTCTCATTTTCATCACCAAGGCACTTTATTCTTCATACCGATGAGAGCAACTTCGCACGTAACCTCCTCTTCGCGCCATAATTTCGACACCAGTTTATTGAACCGCGAGAACTCAGAAGTGACCCATTGTCGGCAAATTCACTTTTGGCTAATAAATAAGTTGCCAGTAATCGGATCCTTGTGTTTGCGCAAAGATTTCTGGGATCGCCACGGGGCAAACATTGCAACTGGCTAGAAGGAAATGTATGGCGGAAGTTTGTTCGGACGTTAAAAAAAACGATTTTGGGGAGAGGTTATCGCTTTTCGCCGCTTTTTTTTATCAGAAATAGATTTGGGTGATGTTGACACAAGGGAAGCGTAAGTTTTTGTTTGAACAACCATGAACTATGCAGTAAAATCTACAGATTGAATTTTCTCCATGCGCAAGGTTTACTTCGAAATTCAGAAATGTTAGCCACATATCACCAAGAATTAACTCAACAAAGCCTTTTAAGTTTTTTTTTTGACATCTGTAAAGTCTACTTCTAGCTTTTTTCTCGGCTTGGTAATACAAAAGAGCGCTAAAACAGCTACCTCGAGGCAGCTGGAGATTGAAATGGTGTGCTTCAGCATTAAATATGATCGTGGTACATTAAAGTGATTAAACACTTACATAACTTCTTTTTTGTGATCAGTGAAAATGAACCAGCGTAATCGGCTAAAAAATGAAACCTTTATTCTGTGACGATTATTAGGTATAAATAGGTCGCTAAGGAACGATGCAAACTGAATTGATGTTCACAGTTTCGGCCGGAGTTCCCGTTATCTTGCTATTGCTGATAAGATCCTCCAAAGAGTTCGAGGACACAAGTTGCAGCTAAAAAACCTTTGGGTTTTTCTCCAACAATCTACCACTTGACCTAGGGATTTCTACTTGATTTTCATCGCTTATTTCATCCTTTCAGAGAGGAACGAATTCTCTCCTTTAATGAGGCAGTACATACATAAATACAACCGAAAAGTCTTAAATGCGTTATTTCCTGGCGATTTATAGCTAATCATGTAATATGTCAAGACCATTACGCGATGACGATTTCACAATAGATCTTGCGTAAGGAGAGAAGTTTATCGGTATATTTTATGACATATTTCGTGGGGATTCTAATAAAAAATTTCACTTCCCACGCATCAACATCATTATTAATCATTTGTGATAAAACTTCGGGGAAGAAGCGTTTATCTCTCTCCATTTTATTTTTTTTGGTCGTCGAAACAACCTTTCGCCATATATTTCCTTCTGGCGAGTTGCAATGTTTGTCCCATGGCGATCTCAGAAATCTTTGCGCAAACACAAGGATCTTATTACTGGCAACTCATTCATTAATGATGTATGATCGCGCTGTCTCACGCTGCGAACAGAGAGGTTGTCAATCTTTTCACTGGCTGGTTTTCTTCGGTGAAGCCATAAAGCGTGACACAAACTTCTTCTCTCAAGATCATGAAGCGATCTTAGGTCTTAGGTCTTAGGTCTCAGTCAAGTGAGATACTCTGATTGGAAATGGAATCTCGTCAATTTCTCTGCCTAGAGAAAAAGATCAGTTAACGATTGGTGGAGCAAAAACAGAGAGACAAAAAAGAGAAGATAAAAAAATACCCAACAGTTCCTGAGAGATGGAGAATTATCATTTGTATTTGGTTGAAAGAAATTGAAAAAGATTCAAGCGTCGGTGCTTTTTCTTTCTTGTTCAATGGTGAAAAACTTATCAACTTTTCAGCAACTCTTTCAACAGATGCGGAATTCGTATGGGGATATTACACAAAAATAGTTCGAGATCGTTTTCGTGAAGGACTGCTCTCAATGACACTGTTTTGACAGAAGAATAAATCTAGGCACAGCATAATTTTTTTTGCGAGAAGATACAACGATGATATTTGAAAAATCGTCTCCCAAACCATCAACACCCGATTACGTGACAAGAGGATCATTCAAGAGAATCGTTCAGGAGAATCGTTCGAGAGGGTCATTTGAGATTATAATATTCACACCCTCTTCAGATCTCACTCGTGAGTTGTGAAGAGGGTGTGAGTATTATTCACCTGTGAATAATTCAAGGTTAAATTCATGAGTTGCCTTTAAAATCAAGGTTGTTTTCAAAAATGCGCCAGAATCCCCGTTTTCTATCTAATAAAGCTCCCTTCCATTGTACAGCATGTATACGAAATGAGATAATTAATTTTAACCAAACGAAACAAAATCGATTTAGTGAGAGGGAAAACGTCTCTAATCAAGCTGGCCAAAGTTGAAGGTCAGTGCTGGTCAACGTTGTTATTGTCCAGCCTGGTAATCTTGTTCCCCATAAATTTTTGTTTTCATTATGTTTCTCAATCTTTATTTTATTTTATTACTATTTTGCGTTCCTTTTTTCATGTATCCGGGATAGACAAAGAAAAAGGTACGTGGAACGCTTGTTGAGAGCACCTTACAACCTCTATCAAATATCACTACATTTGAGGGTAACTACATGCGAAATCGTTCTTTGATTATTCAAAAGGTGTCCACTTTCCCAAGCTTTTATTTCTAGCCCAATATGCTCGATCCCCAATTATTAATATTACATGTACGCGGTCAGAGCCATCGACCTCGTTCACCGGATAGTTTCTTTTTCGAGTTTGCGGAAAATTTAGATCTCCTGCATATTTGATCCTTGTCAAAGGTAAGGTCAAATATGTTGTTCAGATTTGATATCAATTTTTGAGTAGCATCTTGAACGATATCAAAAATTTTACGCTTTTGACTCTGTATTCTATGCTAGTCATGGGCGATTTTAAATGTGGAAATTGTGTGACATTACTTTTGACGTGGGTCAAAGGTAAAGCCAGATATGGAAGAACTTTGTGATTCTTGTTAACGTCTATAACAACTGCATAGCAAAGCAGTATTTTAAATTGCCACGTATTTATTTTTGACTTTGGTCAAAAGTTACGTGAAATTACATTCTATCTCATCTCTGAAATGCGGATGAGATAAATGACTAACAGATAACTGAACAAGGTTGTGCAAAATATCGTGATATTTGCTAGTGGTGAGAAGATCAACTGTTTGTCAAAGCTGAAAGTGGGAGTACATACTGGTTGATCTGCGAAATACCAAAAAATGACGATATTATACAAAAACCGATACTAACTGACAAAAGATGGGACGCACGGAGAATTCAGTCTCAGTGAAGATGACCTGATATTGGAGGAATAACTGCCGGAGCCCCATCTATATGCCTGCCAGTTCATATGAAAGTAAGTAACATCATAACCCTTCTGCGCAACCAAAAACATCAGTAAATACAACCCCTGCTGCTACCAGAAAAATTTGCTTTCAAGTTACACTTCTCATTACTTACCGCCGAATGGTTTTCGTCAAAAAGTAACGACTCAAATGAAAAAAGCATGATAATCTGCTTAGAGTATTGATGAAAACATTTGTTTCTGCCTTGGAATACGTGAAGATAGAATAAATCGTTGGAAATGACGCTTTTGGTCAGGTTATTTTTATAATCGGGTGCTAAACGAAAGAGAAGGTAAGAGTCTACCCCGGCCTATGGTATGTTGGAACAACAACATAAACGTTCTTCGTCAATTTACAGTACTTACCCCAGTTCATACGTCAGCACGCGTTTATGGCGATGAAATTAAGTACAAAATCTTACTTTTTCCAGTTTATTATGTATTTATACTTAAACAGGCATCTCAAGTTAATTGAATAAAGTGGTATTAAGAGATGTCGAACCAAGCCAGCCTGGTTCAAGCAGACTCACCCAGGTTCTTGCAGAGTACAAGGATCTCAGGGACGCCAACAGAGATCATATTAAAGCGCAAAATGCAGTCCCAGGTGCTGAGTAGGTGCCTCTACGTCCATTCACATGCTCCTGGGAAGCTTTTAGTGATCACGTGACCATAAGAAAGCGTTATTAGTAGTGTTGCTTTCCGCCAAGTTATCAAGGGAACTGTAGTGGGACTTCGAGGGAGGCCTGGGACGATTACAGTAGCTATAAAGATCCAAAAAAGTAAGATCTATTTTATAATTTTCGGACGTTAAGGATGAAATAACAACCGTTTTGTTCTGTTTTGTTCATTCCGATTAAATTAAAGGGTTCACTGTAGGTCTAACTGAAAACCATCCCCTAACCTTAAACCTAAACCCCAACCCTACCCCTAAGCAATAGAACGGAGTATTATTTGAAGTTTTTCTCAGCCACTTGATTTTTCACCGTTACGTTGCCATTTTGCCCATTGCTAACGTTGCTCATTGCTTTTAACTTCCCAGTCAATGCTGCAGAATCGGACAAATCGGAGGTTTGATGAAAGAACTTGAGACAATGAAGCAGCTGAAACCATACCCTCACGTCATCAGACTTCTGGGATATGTTGTGGAATCGGTATGCTCAATTAGGTTGTATGGGTCTCATTGAACTTTGCGACATAAAGCGTATGAGGCTGATTTTATTACAGATATTCTTTTATTTTGGCTCGTTTTTTTTGGGACTTAAAGTCTCTCGTAAGTGATTGGATTGTTTGCTTCACACTTTAGGTGCACTTCGCAGAGTCACTTCTGGTATCTATGGAATATGTTTCATTTGAATGAGTCAGCCGTGTTTTGTCTCAGCTTTCCGTTCGATCATCCACCGAGACCTCGCGGTACGTGAAAAGAAACATGCAAAGTGATAGACTTTGGAATGGCTAGAGACGTCCAGCAAGAGAATATCTATGAAAGATAGGTAAAGGTAATCCGATTATTGCCAGTGGCTAAGATTTAAAAAAAAAGTCTTCCTCTTCTGATCTTTTGCGATGAAAGATGGCGTATCATTACTTTAAAATCTACCGCCATCAGAAATATGTCTGATTTACTGCCTAATGAAAACGTTTACATCCAGTTTAGCTTCCTAATAAAGGGCTGGATCATCCCTCTGTAAAGAGGAAGCTTAGGAAGCGTTGTTGTACGGCACCTGTACCACAAACACTGGCGTGTAAGTGACATTTTTCATTTCTTTTGGTGACAGTAGATTATTAATTATTTTACAGTTAATAACAATTGCATGGCCAAGTTGTAATTTTGAAGCTTTTCCAAAGAAGATATTGATTTTTATTTCATATATTGGTACATTTTAACATATTGGTAATTGATTCGATGGGCCCGCTACCATAACCTATTTTTGCTTTGTCAGCTGGAATTATGGAGTTGTCTTTGACGAGATTTTCACCATAGTTAACACCTGATGAAATTTGATCAGACTGTGATAGTGGTTTACTTTAGGCTGGAGTACGTTTCTTGTACTATTCTTCAAACTCATGTTTTAGGATTGATGAAAGGAATCCATTCGGGTGGAGAAAAGAATTTGCATTCTGTTGCAGATGAAGAAGGTACTGAGTTGAGGTTTATATCCTGTTGCACTAAGATGCACATTAGTTCTTTTTCAGGTGGTTCAACGAATCCACGTTTTGATGACAGGAAAATTGCAAACTTGCTTCAGCAGGGATTCCGAATGCCTAAAACACAGCGCATGGATTTGGCACTTGTCCCTCTCTTTCCTTTTTTATGCTCATTGAAAGAAACATTATATGCATCTCGCTGTCATGATAGTGCTCATTATATGTGTAGATCGATATTAGCTACCAGATAATGATGAGATGCTGGCAAGATGACCCGGATGCGAGACAAACATTCACTGAATTGAAAAGGGCTTGAAGACATGGGAACCCTGCTCCAGGTAAGACTTGTGATGGACGTGGCAAGTTACCAATTTCCTTTAAATCAACGTTATCTCATTCAGATGTCCTCTTTTCTGTTATATCACCAAGGTTCCACGACCAGCATTGTTAACAAAAATCTCTCTCGGGATTGTTTTTGATGTAATTTTTCACTGATAAGGGTATCAGTATATTTCAGCAATAGCCCTTTAATCTTATTTGATAAGGCGATCGGATGAAAGTAAAACTTGGATTCGATTAAGGAATTGTTAACCCTTTGATAAATACACTAAATCCGTGTGTAATTGGCCCTGCACGCTGATAGCGCATTCGGTGGCTGCTCTTAGCGTAAAGGAGGCAAAATAGTCTTACCACTTCTGTTAAAATCTATTTTTCCTCTGCAGAGGCTGATTAGCATGAAAATGTGGCACAAGAATTTGGACGCAAGAGTTGAAGATCTAGTAGAATAGTTGGGTGAACGTACTCAGGCTTTTGAGGGTCAACTGTTTGAACACCTCGCAATCAACATGTCAGCCTAAAATGGTCACTGGGTCGGAGACGCCAGTGTTTATTTAGCGGTTAAGCTAATTCTTATAACTGTTCGCAAGAAAGTCGAAACGAAGAAATGAAATGTTACTAATGGTTAAAAAGAGCGTTTTCCAAAAATCACTTGAAAGATCTTGTTTTGAAGACTTAGTGGAAGTTTTGTCTTTAAAATTGTTCTTTGCCTGTTTCTTCTTTTTACAAGTAATGTAACTCGACCTTGGTGCTGACACTCGATCAAATTGGTCTTAAGTTCTTTTCCAAAAAAAATTATGAAAGTGGCTTTTAATGTAAGGTCTGAAAATTTCTGAAACGAATCTGTCTGCATGATGATGCCTCGCAAGGAACGTCTGAAATAATAGCTAGCAATCCCATGTGTGTTTATCTTGATTAGGTTTGTAGATCGTAATTTATCTCTGAGGACTGACCTGAGCCAGGCAGCCTCACCTGAAAAGAAAGTAATACAGCTGAATTTATTAAAATAGCTTCTTCTATATTTAAGAGACATTTATGTTTCACAGTTACTACAGAACAACAGATGTAGTCAATAAATTTCATGAAGTCAATGACAAACACGGTGTACCGTCTGATCAGTATTCTCGTTTTCTCAGTTGCACTTAATAACTATACGGGACAAATGATCCTTCGACGACCGAGGAAGAGTTGGGAAAGGGGGCAAGGAGCTCCTCGCTTTTCAGGAAATATCCACCGAGCATTTTGGAGGAAATTTGTCTCTAGCCAATGCTGCCAATGTTTAAGTTGTTGAAGGCAAAAGTGACTTATTGTCAAGCTTTTTAAAAATACCAAAAAGTCAAACACAAGATATGTGTTATATTACATTGAACAGGTATAACCCTTAAAGATTTTTTTCTTATGTTGCTCATCATGAGGTTGTAATGTTCTCCTATTTCCCAAAGAGTGTAGCATTTTATCTATATATCTGCATCTCGTTAAAGAGGTTATTGCTCATTGTGGTGGTAAGTAAAAATAAACTGTCTAATCGTTTGCCTCACGATGTAGTCACTTGACATGTATATCTGCATTTATTCATTACTCCTTTACTGACTCATTTTTCTCTCATCCCCTTGGATTCCCAGCTTGAAAATCACAGGTAATTTATTATGTCAAATTCAGTATCTGCTATGGTTTTCTTATACTCTTTTTACGTTCTGTATCTTACAATCGAGAATGTTTCCCTAGCTATCCAATGTTTTATTTTGATTGCCTTTGTTTTTAACATCGTATCACAAACCATTCTTGGATTGTGTTTACCAGCGGCGTCATTATACAATAACAAAATTTAAATCTCTGTTGAGTTATTCTTAGTTTGGAACAGGTCATCAGCCTCCTATTTCATGTCGTTGTTTGCACGCGAGTGGGTCTGTGTTTCGAATAGTCTCTTTAGCAGTTTCACATCATTTTCGAAAACGTATCTCACTCGTGGTCGTCGTCTTCTGAGACGTTCCTGATCTCTGATCGGTATGATGAGGATCTGACAGCTGCGTAAAGAGACCGGCTCCTTTGAACTAAACATGATAGCGAAAATCGGAAATTGCTTATCAGAATTTCCAGTTTGAGTTCTACCCAAAGCCAGCATGATATTATATTGTAAGAGCGACATATGGCGTATATAAATGCCTTCTTACCTTGCCTTGCATGCATATTCTGTCCAATATATTTCCATTTTCAATTCACGACTTGCCAGTGGGATGAGATAGATTCAGACGGTTGGATCGCATACGATGTTGAATTCAAAGAGAGTCATTGTTAATAAATAGTTGCTCATTTTTTTGTTGTTGAGTTATTAAAAAAAAAAACCCTATGTCCGCCAAAGCCCGCCCAAACTACTTGCCCTCTTAATTTATTTTAATTAGAGGTAACTCGCGTGAAAACAAACCTCGAGTTTCGGCCTCTAAAGAAATTTATAGTTTTCTTTGCTTTATATAGGCGTGTTTCGATGCGAATATGCTGGACTCCTTGGCATGTCTCGTAACAAAGAGGTCCATTGAGATTCGCGGGAAAGGTCATCTCGCGACTTCACCGGAGGAAAGGAATGGGTTTAACGAGGACCAAAAATTTTGTCAGGAAAACACTTTTTCGCCTTAACAAACTTTTCTCCCTTCCATTTCTTTTGCCCAGGCCTCTTCAAAGTTTCGGGAAATGTGACAAATTCACCTCTTTTGGGCAGTGCAATACGCGATGTAAACGAAATATGCAGATCGAGATCCTGAGCGAAGTCCTAGAAGAAGGTCAAAACTCTGCCGGCCCAGACACCCCCGAATCATTACGCCTTTGTTATTTGGTACTAGCAAGAGCCCATTACTCCTGGTACAAGCATCGTAAAACAGTCTTTTAGCCCTACCTCGCCAACTTTTTAATATTTTGGATTTTCTCTTTCGACAAATTAAACTTGGATAGTTTTTTTAACTTAAGAGCGGAAAAAAACCCAATTAGGAAAATTTGACCTGGGGACCAATATCATTGAAGTGAAAGTATTATGGGGTCAACAACTGGGTTAAAATCTTCAATTTTTCCCACCAGATGGACGAAAATAAAGCTTATTGTGCCTTTATCTCATCATGATCGATTATATCATGGAGTAACTATTTTTTTTTTCTCTTAAAATCGGAAATGCCGTTACGCAATGAACGAGTTATCGCTGTCAAACAGTGTGGAGGAAAAATTGGTGCAAACTCTCTTATATTGAGCTTATAATATATAGATCTAGCCGAGCCTAAAAGCGGAGCTCCGGTCAGTGTACTTTTCAGCCATTCATTGTAATAAAACTGTTCAGCTCTGGCTGTGAAGAAGTTGTACAAGGGCATTTAGGGACTGGTCCACCTCGCGTTCGTGTAGCAGCTTCTCGGCTGATTTTACATCGGGCATAGAGGTAAAAGTATCAGAGATGTTTTTAGATGACATGGTTTGCAGATACACGAGGAAGCTGATATCAATTCATCAAGATAGAGGGAATCAGGAAAGTTGCTCTATAGAAAATTGATGCAATTTGATTTTCTCGCACTTCTTGCTAAGTACTGACTGGGTTTGCGCGTCTGGATTGCGTTATTATTTCGCTTGTGATCCGTTTGACTTCCGTTTCCGGCCCCAGGAATAGGGGTACTCTCAAGCATCGCCACAGAGGTTAGATCAGGGGAACCCTACCTCGATTATATGCAGTAGTCCTTGGA